>NC_136602.1:2223847-2246347 GCF_910589615.1 Taurulus bubalis
AATCTTAAGACCAAAACAACCGATCGGTCGACTGAACGGCGAAGACGTGGCCTCGAGTTTATTTCAAGAAGAGGATGAGTCATCAGAATGACCGGCCCCGGTCTATTTAATCATTAGTCGCCTCAGACCTCCTCTTTAAATCCACTTTATTTATTTAGATGTTTCCATCGACACAGACGGCTTCTTCAACCGATATGAAACTACAAAAGCGGCGCCAACATGTTGTCGTACGGAATTCCAATTGCAACCCGAGTCCATCATCGAGCGCCGAGACATCAAATAACATTAATCATCACATTTATTATTTAAAAAGCTGGTTAGCGGAAGCCTCGCTGGCCTTTTTTAAAGTCATCAAACTGAAACGGTTTCCTTTCAAGATGGTGAATTATAAATAGATCATTTCTTTTGTTGCCATTCAAGTTTCCCACGTGGCTGAAAAGTACCTGAATGACTCTTTGCCTCCGCCCATCACGGTTTGATGAATGACACGACGCCTGCCTACAAAACTGAGGGCAGCAGTCACCGCCGGTGCTGTGTGTTTTTAAAAGAAGGCTCGAACGCTGAAGAAGAATCTAGAGTCGCTTTTCAGTGCGATCTGTTTGTCTGCTGTCCGTCATTCAGTCAGTTTTATGAATGTGTGTGGGCGGGAGCTGGTGAACCAGTTTTGCCACCTGTGTGTGTAGGTGTGTGTGTGTGTGTGTGTGTGCGTACATCAAATCCCTGGGACTGTCCGTAAGCTAATTATATAACAACACCTCTCTCATTCACACTCTCTCTCTCTCTAAGTTTCTCTGTCTGTCTTTAACCCTCTCCCACACACACACACACACACACACACACGCTGGAATACACAAAGGTGCATCCTGTTATTGTGGGATCATTCTCGTGGACGGTGAGCGTGCTCATTCAGGGCGGTGGCCGTCACGCTGACGCTCCAGACGTCTCGTATGTTCCCGCTTCACCTCCGGCCTCGTGTTCGAGTCCCAGACTCCACTGCAGCCGTTCTGAGTCCACCGCGTGGTTCCCTGGGTTTGGGCTTCACAGGGCTGCAACTGATGATGCTTTTCATCATCGACGCATCCGTTAATTTACTATGATCAATAATAAATCTATGAAATGTGAGGAAAAAGAAAAAGAAGCGCCCACCAGAGCCAAAAGAGACGGCTTCAAAGTTGCTGGTTTCGTCGATTAATCATCGTACAAGTTTACGTTATGTTTATCTACACTTCACACTTCATATACTTACATACATAATTTGCATTTTTGCACTCCCCTATTGTTTGTTTACTGTTTTGATTTACACCTCACACACTTAATATACGCATACATACTTTGCATTTTTGCACTTCTACTGTTTACGTTTAATTTAATTCCTAAATGAATACTGTTATTATTATTATTATTATGATTGTATAAATCTTTCATTTACTAAATCCTTTAATTTCTCACATTGAGATGTACAATCTCTTGTCTGCATCAACCAGTGAATGATGAGTGTTCAGTGAGAGTCTTCGTTGTCCTGCATGCTTATAAAACAATGTAGTTAAAGTATTTTTGTAGCTGTGAATAAAGTCTTTCAGGGACGACGTCCATATTTAATCCGCATGACTGAAGGTTGCAGCTGCTAATAGTTTTTGGCGTCAGTACAGATCAAAGATAAGGAAGCAGTTTGCATAATGAAGAAAAATCAACTGACTTTATGAAAAAAAAACTGTAATTATGCGTGGAAACCCGAATCGGAGACATAGCACAGACATTTACTGAATCCAACATTTCAAAGAGGATGAACTTGCTTATGAAATGTCCCTCAAATTGATTGCAGATAAAAGCGTCGCTTGACTTATTTATTTATCTTTGTATGACTTGCAAAAAGAAAAAATAGTTTCTATGACAGAAAGTGAACTTTTCCTTCTCGGATGTTTGTATTTGTAACTCTAAATTAATAACATTTAGCGACTTATTTCTGTTATTTATTGCGGGTCATTGGATGATTAAGGTGGTGAAACTTCACATTGACTTTTTGCAGAATAGGTACGATTGATTTATTGATTTTATATATATATATATATATATATATATATATATATATATATATATATATATATATATATATATATATATATATATTAGTGAATCCTTGCGTCATAAACGGCAGTTTAAAACAGCCACATTTCTAAAATATATGGCATTTGATTTGAGAAACATAAAGTGTGCTCTGTTCTCATGGTTGATGTTTTTATTTCACAAAAATCAATAAATCAAAATGTGTGAAATGGTTTAATGCCAAGTATACGTTTGCTCATACAAGGAATTTGGCTTAGTGATTTGGTACGTAACATAATTTAAGAAAATAATGTACAATGGAATATGATAAACAAACAAACAATATAAGAGTATATTAATATAGGTCTGTTATTCAAGCGGTACGTGTATATTAATATTGCTATATTGTTCTTTACTTAATGAAGTGAGCATCTGGTGATGAAGTTCTCTTCTCCATGGAGTTGTGAGAATAAAGAAAACACGCAGCCACATTTACATTGAGGCGTGAGTGTGGTGTTCGGTCCCGGAGCGCCGCCTCCCACCTCGCACAGCGAGCGGCGAGCAAAGTCGTGACTCTGAGAGACGCCCTCAGACATTCTGCCACTGTGTGACTCCAGCGCTATAATAAACCCGTTAACGCCGGTACATTAGGATTTAAGTTTGCAGGAGACGCGGAAAGAGTCTCTGCATTGTGTGTGAAAATATTAGTCAAAGTTTTCTGGTCTCATGGGTGGATTTTTATTTTTATTTTACAGCTATTGTATGTGTAGTTGCAAATATTTATATATTTTATTAGTAGAGATATATTTAGTTTTCAGTGATTTGTTTGTTTCTCTGTATCATACCTGATAAAAGTAAAACCGTACCGCAACAAAACTGATCATCACTTTGATTTAAATATCAATTTAGCTGTTTATTAACAAGCTTGTTATGCAACCCGTTTACGTTTCTGCAGCCAGACACAGTCGATGCTCTTCTTCCCGCTGACCACATGCTCGCATCACATTGTTGAGATGACAGATATGTATTTGGAGGCAGAAGCTGCATGGAGCTCGGGTAAAAAAAACAAATTCTGCGGGTTGCACTTGGGATGTGGAAACTCCCCACAAGATGTTATCGTGCGTGCTAATTAACATGAACACGGAACCTTTTGACTGAGGTCAGAATGATAACAATAATATTTTGTTATATTGGATTGCTGCATATTAAACCCCCGTCTCTCCCCGTCTCCTCTGCAGTGACAGCTACATCGTGCGTGTGAAAGCGGTGGTGATGACGCGGGACGACTCGAGCGGCGGCTGGCTGGCCCAGGACGGCGGCGCTCTGAGCCGGGTCGGCGTGTGCCGCCTGCTGCCGCCGGAGCTGGCGCTCCTGCCGACATCCAGCTGCTCCCAGTTCCTCATCCGCGGCGAGCGGCTGCGAGACAAACAGGTGAAGCGCGAGGGGGCGTCGACGAAACAGCGTCTGAGGTCATCTCGGGGTGAGAAACAGAACATTTATGTTTGTTTTTTGACCTGAAACAGGTGATTCTGGACTGTCCGCTGAGGAAGGACCTGGTGTACACCATAGCCACACCCACGTTCCACCATTGGAAGGTGGAGGACAGGAAGTGCGGCCTGTCCTTCCAGAGCCCAGCGGACGCCAGGGCGTTCGACCGAGGGGTTCGGAAAGCCATCGAGGACTTGGCAGAAGGTACGGGGACCCGGTCTGCAGACGGGTCGAGCTTAGAGAGTTTATTCTGTTCGGTGAATCGTCGTTCTCCGAAATGCAAGCGTGCAAACAAAATGCAAACGAGCGTAAACCTGCAAAACGCCGTAAACCGACCTCCACAATGCAGAGGAGAGGTTGTAATTAACTGTGAACTCGTATCTCATACTCATGGACTACTCCATTGCTTATAAACAAGCCCAGTAAAACGAAGGTTGAATTTCCTGTTAAAAAGGCGCCCAGGCTGCAAAACATGAACTCAAAATAACAATTTTACAAACTAAGTTGGGGTCATTTTCTTAGGTAGGTTTATTCCACCAGTAAAGTGTCAGTTCACTTGACTTAAAGGATGTTCTCTTTCTTCTCTGCAGGCTCCACGACCTCCTCTACAGCACTCCAGAACGAGGGCGAGCTGGGCGACGACGACGTCTTCACCGTAAGCGCGTTTCCCTCCATCCACGTGCACGATTATCTATTTGACACTTTTCAGTTGAAAAATTTCTTCTCGAGCAGGAAGATTAGCTGCCCTTGTTGAATAGGAAATGGATGATAATAATATTCTAGGAGACCAAAACTAGACGAAACCATCTGTATGAATCTCTATTTTATATACCGTAAAAGTCGGGTTACAAGCAGCTCCTACCTCCGGTCAGTGTCCCGCTGTAGCAAGCTAGGAGCAGCGCAAGCTAGGAGCAGCGCAAGCTAGGAGCAGCGCAAGCTAGCGCTGCTGCTAGCTCCCCGCTGCTGCTAGCTCCCCGCTGCTGCTAGCTCCCCGCTGCTGCTGCTACTGTCCGCGTCCCCTCTGCCCAAGTCGGGTGTAGAGCTGGGGCTGGTCCCGCTACCTTCGGTGGTTGTCGGGGAGCTAGCGGAGGTTAGCGCGGAACTAGCATGAGTGCCAGCTGGCTACAGCGGGGAGCAAATGGGGACACTGACCGAAGGTAGTAGCGGCTTATAACCCGACTTTTGCGGTAAACGAGAACATTGCTGCCATGTTTACGTCTAGATTCCACTCTGTGTTGACGGAGCAGCTACAATGTTAGCATAGCCTCCATCAAGCCAAACTCCATTCAGAAAACGGCTCTTTTTAAAGTTGCTTGCTAGAGTGTTTATTTCAGGCGTGGCGGGCTGCTGGTATCGACGTGGAAATAAGCCCCGCCCCTCCTGAAGCACATCAAGCAGAGGAACACGTCTGCACGTCCATGTAACAGAAAGATTTCCTCCTCGGCCCCTCAGTCAGCGTCCCCTCTCCGTTACATATACCTGTGTGTGTGTGTGTGTGTGTGTGTGTGTGTGTGTCAGGGCCTCTCTACCTTAACTTAGCATGGAGGACCCCCGCCACACACACACACACACACACACACACACACACACTCTCTGTAACCTGACACCAGGAGCAGCAGGCAGGGTCACAAGGTCACTTCCTGTATCCCACCTCCTCCCCCCATCATCCACCCTCCCAGTTGAGGAGGGAAAAAAAGAAAAGAAGAAGAGCGAGCCGCCACCGAACGAGCAGCTGTTTCCCAGCTTAGTGCCGGGCTGGTGATTTACGAGAGGAAGTGCCTCGTGGTTCATCTTTGACTCGAGCTGTCTGTGAGGGCCAAGACTAATAGGTGCTCTGCTGGGAGTGTACAGCCACCACAGAGACGCATACAAACGCACCAGGGTGGGGGTCAGTGGGAGGAGCCATCTTTTTTTGTGTGCAACTAATCCGAGGATGTTCTTTTGTATTTGTGCTTAAAGAAACTGCAATATTAACGCAAAATAAAGAATAAAATGCTCACATCTTTAGCTCCATAGGAGCTCATAATAAGACAAATAGAGAGTTAGCCTCCGTATTTCTATTTTAAGTGCAAACTGCATATTTTTTCAAGCTAACCCTGTTAGCTGTTTGAGCGCTAATGGACCTGAAACGGCAGAAACTAGAACCAAAACAAAGGCTCAAACGAGAGTTTTCTCTTCTTTTTTTTATGTGCACTTGAACGCACCACAAGGATGACAGCTAACAGCCAGCAGGCCTGTACACACATTTGTTTTTGCCTGCATGAGAGGAATTACGAGCCTGTTCCAGGGTTCAGACGGTCAGGGGGAAAGAAAACCCCCAGGAGAAATCAAAGAACTTGAAAACAGCCATTGACAGTTTTGGGAAAAATAGAAATCACAGATATCTCTATGAGTGTTCATGTGGTTCAGATATGATCAACAAGTCACGTCAGGTCCCACACCAACAATGTCACCGGCGCATCCACGGGTCCGGCGCTGCTCTCGGCCCGCGATCGTGACCTTCCCTAAAGTTAGTGGCGTCGCGGACAGGGGGGAAATGCTGCGGGAGATTTCCGGCCTTTGGGAGGGGGAGGGGCTAGGATGGACATGCTTCCCTAAATGATTCCTCGTTCACCTAACCTAAACTTAACCCAACCTTTCCTCTGCCCCCCCCGCCGCCCGTCTCTATTTCGGCATCATTCACAACAAGGGGAGAGCGACCGAGGCAATTCTGGGCTCGTCCCAGGAGAGCGAGACGGGCCGTTGAAGGATGAATCCTCCTGAGCTTTTTGAGTCGGGACATGTTTGGTGTCAAAAAATAACTTGAAATGCCCTCTGTCCAGCCTTGGGACGGAATATACCGAGGGAGGATGTCCAAAAATATCCACTCTCCCCCTCAACGCTCTCTCTTGTGCAGTTTGGGCTCGCGGCAGAAAGTCGGGGCTGTGTTTTGAATTAGTTGCAGCCGTGGAGGCCAGAGTCGGACTGGTCTGAAACCGTACCCCCCCACCACACACACACACACACTACTCCCGGTAATGTCTTCTCCAGGGGGGCGGGGCCCCGGAGCGGAGGCAGCATGTTATGTTATTTTTGGCCGGCTGCTCGGAGGGCTTTGTAAGAAAGCTGGGGGGGAATTCTCAGCATGGCGGTATCCATGTGGGGAGCAGGGTATAATGGGGAGAGAGCTTCAGCAGACAGAAGGACAGACCAGATCTGTGTCATATAACATAGCAGAGTACCAGATTTTGACCACTGGCGGAAGATTTTGTCCGCTTCATTAAGTTTGAGGAAGAGATTTCCGGGTGTGGGGCGTTGGGGGGGGGGGGGGGGGGCATTGGGGGGCGTTGGGGGGCATTGGGGGGCGTGTTACCCGACAATGAGCCGCCGCAACAAACACGGTTCTGTTTGGATCGGTTGCAGCGAGGGGATTAAACGCCGGTTTTGTTTTGACTATCGTAAACACGGCAGCGATCGGATGACACTATTAAAAAGTAATTTTGGAAACTTAAAAGTCGGAGCTTCTTGCTGACCTCAATGACGGATGCAGACATTTGATCGTTTATCTTCGGGCACGTGCCGTTTGGCCAAAGTGACTTTGCATAGTTAGGGACGCCGATGACGGCTTCACTCGTCCGGTAAAATATCTCGACATCCACTAGAGGGATTGTACTTTCTGACCTCTCACCAGCGCCCCGTGAGGGTGAACATTCGGGGATTTGAGTGAAATGTGAAAACTGTTGGACGAATTGCCAAAAAAAAAGTCCTGCGATAACTCCTCCCTTCATTAAAGTTATAATGCTCACAATGGATCGGTTGAGGCTGCAGTTTGTGCTGCCGTTGACTGGCAGTGAGGCGTTTCTATTATTTTGTCCACCCTGCATCCCTAACTACGATGTTTTCTTCTTGCAGATGTTGTTTATAAAAGTTTACCTCCAAAGATCCAAATGTGGATCAAGTGACCCGAAAGACAAAGCTCACGCTTCCTGTTTTCCCAATCAGGGCTTCCTGTTTTTGTTTGTCCAATCACGGCGTCCTCTTCGACTGTTTGTTCGGCGCGTCCAATCGGAGAGCGGCTCTCAGACGGCATCCTGTGTTTGTTTGTGTCCTCAGAACACCACGGACAGCTCGTCCAACTCCTCCCAGAAGCTGGAGAGCTCTCTGCAGCCGCTCGAGTCCTCGCCCCTTCCGCAGAGACACAGGTGCATGCTGGGACATCGCCACGACCTCCACGACCCCTACCGGCTCTCAGAACACTACTTCATGGACCAGGTGAGACAAACGAGCGTCTGGTTGTGAGAGAAGTCATGACATTATTTAAATGGTTATTTCCAGGCCTGGAAAAGTCCTTGAAAAAAATAAAAAATCATAAAGGTTTAGTGAAAGTCATGTAAATGTGTTATATTCATGTGTTCATGACGTTCATTTACGCTGAGTTTGAAATAATGAATATGCTTTTAAAAGAAAGACTCAGATTATAAGCAGGCATACATACAGGCATCTATATAAATGTTTATTCTTTTAATCAAACTATTGTCTCATTCATTTGTGTCATTTAAGGTTTACTGTATGCTTTGTGTTCTCATTGTTAGTTTAAATACTACATTTACTCACTTTTTACTGTTTACACCCAGATTTCACTAAATGATTGTCATGACATTTGGTTTAAAGTCATGAACCCATTGGTCAGAATGTGTATGACCCCTGCTTGTTGTTGTTGTTTTTTTTAAGTTTCCTTCCGCCTCCCCTCTGCAGCCGTTGTCTCGGCTTCCCCGCCACGTCACCTTCCAGGAGGACGAGGAGATCGTCCGCATCAACCCCCGGGAGCGCAGCTGGGAGCGAACCACCGAGTGCCACTATGGCCGCCCGTCGGACCGGCCGTGGCTCAAGGGCTACGAGGACTACCGGCACGCCACCGTGCGCGACAAGTTCATCCAGGTGGACGACTCCGAGTCCTACGTCCACTTCGCCAAGCCGGACGCGCAGAAGCACGACTACACCTACCCGCTGGCGCCGGCGCTGTCGCCCTCGGACTCCGACCCCGCCCTCGGACCCTTGGTCAGCAAGGGCCCCGGCGGCGGCGGCGGCTCGTACCGCCAGGGGCCCTTCTCCTCGGTGGTGTCCGCCCAGCCGCGCTCCTCCTTCCTCCCGAGCTCCTCGCCGTCCGCCAACGGCGGGAAGGGGCGGAAGGAGGCGGACGGGCTGGAGCGCGCTCAGTGCGAGCACTGTGGCGAGGCCTTTTACGTCTCCGACAACCGGAGGGGCCGGTGCCACGACGCGCCGGACCCCGTGCGCGCCTGCGTCCGGCGGGCCAGCTGCATGTGGCTGGCGGACACCATGCTCTACCACTGCATGTCCGACCCGGAGGGGGACTACTCGGACCCTTGCTCCTGCGAGGGAGGCGAGGGCGGCCGGCTCGGCTCGCGCTGGCTGGCGCTGCTCGGCTTGTCCCTGGTGGCGCCGTGCCTCTGCCTCTACCCGCCGCTCCACGCCTGCCACCGGGCCGGGCTCAGGTGCGGCTGCTGCGGCGGCCGGCACAAGGCGCTGAGCTGAGGGGGGCGGGACTAAAAGACACGGAAACCCCAACGCAAGCACAGGGAAAGGGAAGGACGGGGAGGGGCGTCACGGCTGCTCTTGCCTTGGTTTCTCTGGGATTCTCTACAAATTCCAGACACTGAAATAAGCCAAAAAACAAAACTGTTGGTGCATTTTGTGAACGGCCTGGGAAGATAAGCTCCCCCTCACGGCAGACGGTTCTCTCAGCTCTCCAGAGAGAGAGCATCTATTTCAGGGGGCCTTTCTTCTTCTTCTGTTTTTTTTTGTTTTATAGCTGACCTATATGTCATGTATCACATATGCAGGTACTTTATACTTTGTACACTGATATCGGCGTCAAAGAACTTGAATTGTTTCTTTGTTCTATTTTTGTTTCTCCTCTCTCTCTGTCCTTTGATGTACGTGCGGCCATTTTGTTTATATTCTATTCCAATATCGGGCCCGCTCAGCTCAACTCCAGCTACAAGAGAAATCAGACACTAAACCTCTTTGTGTGTGTGTGTGTGTGTGTGTGGGTGTGTGTGTGTGTGTGTGTGTGTGTGTGTGTGTGTGTGTGTGTGGTATATGTACATGCTTACGACGTGCCGAGGCCTTTTCATTGTCTGTCCTGCAGCTCACGGTGACGCTCCTGTGTCTCTCCGCCATCGACAAAAACGTGGTACTCCTCTTAATCTAATGTCCCAAAGATTCGTGTTTTTATCCTATTTATTTATTTTTCTCACTGACTTGATCTACCAGCATATAAAAAAAGGTGCTGGGTTGTGATCCGCCCACGGAAGTCGTGCTGCGACACTCTGGCGTCCGTCTCCCTGTTCTTTGAAACAACAGTGCCTCGACCAGGAACCCATCCAGTGGACAACTCCAGTCAGTTTTTATTTTTTTTGGGGTGGGTGGGGCTTATTTTACTTGACATACACTTGAAAGCTGTGTGCGTGTGTGTCTGTATGTGTGTGTGTGCTTTTAAAGCTCTGATTTCCTCATTTCTCCGCAAAAAACCTCAGTCAGCGGCAACGTCAAGGACTGAAAAATCAATCAAGAGATAAGCGTTAAAACTCGGTGCCCTTTATGCCTTAAAGCGTGGAGTCTGGCCCCAAACGTCAAACTCCCCCGTCCCTCTGAAGACGTCTGCTGCAATGAAAAGCACGGCAGCCTCACCACGCGCTCTTTTAAAATTGGGTTTAAACTATTTTTGTAATGAAAAAGAAGTCATAAGAAAAAAGAAGCTTCTCATAAAGCGAGTAAACTTAAGGCGGCGATGTACAATCAGCTCCCCGGCAGGAGCCCATCCGGCACATCTGTGGAACAGAAACGTCTGTTTTCAAGATGATTTAAATAGTCATTAAAATATCCTTACTAGTGAAAATTAGTATTAACCTTTTCTTTTACCAAAAACATGTGATTATGAATGAATGACATCACTACAGCGATGTAGTCTTATTTGTGAAAGACGAGTCTTTGTCTTTGCTTTGGACGGTTAGGTGAGAAGCCACGTCTGAGATGGTAGCTTAGCTTAGCTTAGCATCTGTCCAACCGAAACAAAATGCACATGGCGGTTCCTCTACGGCTAACCAACGCGTTACTTCTTCAAAACGACAAGATTGTGGTTCTTACGGAGGGTTGCGTGCTGACCGGTTCTTAGCCCGGCGCAGTAAGAGGTGATGTCCTGCTTGCACCACTTGCCAAAGAAATTAATAAATGTTTTAATGCATTTTGTAACCAAAATCTAAAGTTTTTAACAATCCGCTCGCTCGGTTCCAGTGTGACCCGGACCGGAGGTCTTGCTGATTCCCAGAACAATCATTAGCATCCCGTGAGGAAACGTTGCAACGTAGCGCCATGCTAGCTCCATTTAAAAAGTCAATGACGTTGCGTATGGTTTACAAGCAGTGAAAATGTGTTTAACAACAAGACTAGCTAGCTATCCAGCCGCGACATTAGAGGATGAGGCAGTTTTATTTTTATTTTATGAAGCCAGCAAATGAAACCCTGCAGCCAATCAGAATGGAGAACTCACCCAGACCATGATGGGAGCCATTTTGATCGTTGGCCGGGCTAGCTGTTTCCTAGTCCACTATTGCTATGCTAAGCTAAGCTAATCGTCTCTTGCTTTTGGTTTCTAAAGTTGAATATATATATATATATATATATATATATATATATATATATATATATATATATATATATATATATATATATATATAAAAAATCAACATATATATATATATATATATATATAAAAAATCAACATTAGAGACAACTTGCTGAAGCCTTGCATGTGATTGGTGGGCAGCACATGTTTTCACTCCATGCCAGATTTGGTACATCGGCGTGTCACACCGGATGTTTGACTAAGAAAGAAACCGCTAAAAATATAGGTGTGTTTGTGTGTGTGTGTGTGTGTGTGTGTGTGTGTGTGTGTGTGTGTGTGTGTGTGTGTGTCGTTGTACAAACACTCAGGTATCGGGAGGAAAACAAAACAAACGCCATCCTGCCGTCGGCCAATCACACTTTAGACTGACGACCGCTCGGTGCTTTGAGCTTCGTCTATGTGAGCGGGAACACAACGAGCCTTGAAGCGTTAATAACGTGAATAAAAGAGAAGCAGTCGGTCCCCTTGGAAGAGAGCGGGAGTCAGAAGAAGAAGAAAGACAGCTGGAAACAAACATCCAGCCCTGATTGTTTTGCCAAGGAAATGTCCCGAACTGTAGTTGAAACCCAGAATGCCTGAGGATGTCCTTTCCCTTCCCGTGGTTGTGTCTGTTCCACACATCCTGTCCTGTGTACCAGTATGTCCTTGGTGTGTGTGTGTGTGTGTGTGTGTGTGTGTCTGTTTGTGTTTATCCCACATCCCTTTCCCCTCTCCTGCTCCTTGATGCAGATCCTGGGATCGGCTGAATCGCAGACTAACACCTATCCAATAATCAGCTCTTTAGACGAGGTGATGTATCGGGGACGGGACCTGTGTGTGTGTGTGTGTGTGTGTGTGTGTGTGTGTGTCTTTTTTCTCCGTCTCGTCTGGTTTGAGTGTGTTCTCTCATGTCAGAGCCATTAACAAGTGCCTGAACGCATCCTCTTTATCTCCTTGTGTATTTAAATTGAAAAATTAAAGAAACGACTCCCTGTAATGAATTGGACCCATTTTTTTTTTTTTTTTTTTACGCCTTAGTATTTTTACCTCCTGTAAAAAAACAAAAAAAGAGCAAAAATTATATTATATATATATATATCTATATATATATCAAGTGTATGTTGTACATTTTTATTTCTATTTTTTTTTTTTAATAACTGTTTTTAACATGTACGATGGATGTAGCTCTTGCTTTGGAGAGGAACAGGAAGTGCTTTGTAGATACTGAAGGGTGGCCGGTGTCAGAAAACTAAAGTGTGTCTTACCTTCCGCCTCCAATAAAATGAGAGAAAACAGTGAAACCGCTTCATTTTACTTTCCAGCTGAAGTCGCTTCCACTCCTATCAGCTTCTCCACCTGCAAGCGTTCATCATTTACTTCACGTCCCTCCTGTAATGATAACGCATTCTATTGGAGCATCAAATGTGTCAAAGGATTCCTGTAAATACACCAATGACAACTTCTATATAGAAATGCAACACCTGGTTAATTCTAAACCATAAAAAAGGCAACGTACAGTATATTTGCCTGTATTTAATTAAGATAGTATCACTTAGAATCTGTTCTGCTAATAAACACACGAAGAAGAAGAAGAAGAGGAAAAGATTGCACTTTTTAAGGGGCGGACGACTCGTCATCAGGTCATTACTTGAAGTTCTTTATTTAGTATTTCAAAAGGTTTATTCAGAGTATATTTTAGACGAGGACAGACTCAAACGTGTAACAAATAGGCACGTAAAAAAAAATATCCCCTAAAGAAATAAAATGATTAAAAAAAAGAAAGGAAGTGATTCATGAGGAAATCCACATGCAGGATTACAAAGGCCAGTCAAGGCCTGCAGTTACTAGTTCTATATATATATATATAAACTTTAATAGTTTGATGCACACAACTCTAAAAGTTTTGAATGAAAGAAAGCACAAAGAAGAAGAAGAAGTCCAGCCTCTTCCATTCTCCTCAAGATGTCTCCCTCCTCAGGAACATGTGATAGCCATCCAGGACGTCGAGCTGTTTCACTCAGGATGTCTCTGGAAAAGCATGTGGGCGATAATGATGGAGGGAGAGAGAGAGAGAGAGAGGGGGGGAGGAGAGGGAGAAGAGGGACAAGGCCCCTGAGGGCTTCTGGGGCCCTTCTGCTAAGCAGCTCAACGGCTGCAACGCAGCATCGCAGTCCACATGTGCAACCATTTAGGATGATCTGCTCCTCGTGGAACGGGGTCACCGGAGCGGAGAGTCTTGATGCCGGGTGTGAAGCGTCTGCGGGAGGAAAGCCTGCCTCTGCACCCGAGACCCGCCCTCTGCTGCCCCCTGTGGACGGGCCTCCAGCTGCAGGACACCGGCAGAGAAAAGTGAAATGTTGCTTTTAAGTGATGTCGTCCTTTTATGATCTATTATGCAGCTACTGTGTTCCCCTGTTTTTGTTTGTTTGTTTGTTTGTTTGTTTTTTTTCTACACTTTGAACTCTTTTTGGTTATTTGTTTGGTTTGGTTTTCATTGCCTTTATGGTCCGGTATTTAAGTTATGTATGTCTACGCTTTGTTTTTAAAGGTGCTATATAAATAAAGTTATTATTTAATTGAACCAGATTCAAGGATATCAATACATTTCTACATTTCACTAATTTCTTAAACTGCAACTTTTATTCTCAATTTTCTTTTTATAGCTTTTTAATGTTTTACTGACTGTTTTTAATGTTTCAATTAATGCATTTTAAATATTTTTTATAATATTTTTTTTTTCTTTTGCATTGTCTTTTTGCACCTTGTAGTTTGACTTTCCTGAAGAAATTGTACTTTCTTGATTCTTGTTCTGAGTTTGTACTCATTGTAAGTCGCTTTGGATAAAAGCCTCGTTGTTGAAATGTGTCCTACAAAATAAACTTGCCGTACCAAAAGTAAAGAAGAACGGTTCCTGTGTGGAACCACTGACGCATTGACACGAGTTACATGGTAACAGATCAGTAAACATCAAACCTGAGACGTTTATTTATATGGTATTTATAATCTGAAATAAGACTTCCAGTTTATTATCAGTTGCTGGATTATGCAAAATGCATCTAATTCATCTGATATTGATATTTTTTGCAGAGGAAAGAACGACCACAGTTGTGCATTAAACAATATGTGGTTCTGAGAGGAAGTAGAGCGGAGCCGGCCCCTCAAAGTATTTCAGTAAACGTCTGTTTGTGCAGGAAAACTTCAAACGGCGCTCCAGAGGTAACAGTTCAGGGTCAACGGGGAAGTGGAAGAGTCGAGGGATTAAAAATGGAACGAGGCCGGAAGAGTCTGGGGTGAGATCTTTATTTCAGGGATGGAAAGAGAGCCTCTTCCTCTGGTGGCGCCAGGCCTGTGCCACTGTTCCATTTCCTCTTCCTCCTCCTCCTCCTCCTCCGTGGCCGAGGCCTCAGTCACCTTCATGCCCTCGTCCTCTCCTCTGATGGCGCAGTTTATTTACTGTTGAGAAAACGTCTGTTTCTCTGCTGAGAACAAAGTCGTCTCCACGTTGCAGAGCTGCAAGGAAACATGCTGCAGTAAGGAAACATGCAAGTGAACACACTGCTGTAAGGAAACATGCAAGGAAACACACTGCTGTAAGGAAACATGCAAGGAAACACGCTGCTGTAAGGACACATGCAAGGAAACACACTGCTGCAAGGAAACTTGCTGCTGCAAGGAAACACACTGCTGCAAGGAAACATGCAAGGAAACACACTGCTGCAAGTAAACATGCTGCTGTAAGGAAACATGCTGCTGCAAGGAAACATGCAAGTAAACACGCTACTGTAAGGAAACATGCTGCCCTAAGGAAACATGCTGCCGTAAGGAAACATGCTGCAGTAAGGAAACACTGCTGCAGTAAGGAAACACTGCTGCAAGGAAACATGCAAGGAAACATGCTGCCATAAGGAAACATGCTGCTGCAAGGAAACACGTTGTTGTAAGGAAACACAGTAAGGAAACACGTTGTTGTAAGGAAACACGCTGCTGTAAGGAAACACAGTAAGGAAACACGTTGCTGTAAGGAAACACAGTAAGGAAACATGCTGCTGTAAGGAAACACAGTAAGGAAACACGCTGCTGTAAGGAAACACAGTAAGGAAACATGCTGCTGTAAGGAAACACGTTGCTGTAAGGAAACACAGTAAGGAAACACAGTAAGGAAACATGCTGCTGTAAGGAAACACAGTAAGGAAACATGCTGCTGTAAGGAAACACGTTGCTGTAAGGAAACACAGTAAGGAAACATGCTGCTGTAAGGAAACACAGTAAGGAAACACGCTGCTGTAAGGAAACACAGTAAGGAAACACGCTGCTGTAAGGAAACACAGTAAGGAAACACGCTGCTGTAAGGAAACACAGTAAGGAATCATGCTGCTGTAAGGAAACACAGTAAGGAAACACAGTAAGGAAACACGCTGCTGTAAGGAAACACAGTAAGGAAACACGCTGCTGTAAGGAAACACAGTAAGGAAACACGTTGCTGTAAGGAAACACAGTAAGGAAACACAGTAAGGAAACACGCTGCTGTAAGGAAACACAGTAAGGAATCATGCTGCTGTAAGGAAACACAGTAAGGAAACATGCTGCTGTAAGGAAACACAGTAAGGAAACATGCTGCTGTAAGGAAACACAGTAAGGAAACATGCTGCTGTAAGGAAACACAGTAAGGAAACATGCTGCTGTAAGTAAACACAGTAAGGAAACATGCTGCTGTAAGGAAACACAGTAAGGAAACATGCTGCTGTAAGGAAACACAGTAAGGAAACATGCTGCTGTAAGGAAACACAGTAAGGAAACATGCTGCTGTAAGGAAACCAACGTAACTGTGTTTATAAGATGAGGAAGTTGTTATTCCTTCTTTTAAAAGTCTCTTTGACGCATGTTTTTTATTAAAAGGTCTGCGCCGACACAAACAGAAGCAGCAGTGGACGGAGACTACGTGGCCGGTTTTGGGATTTATATAAAGTTTACGTCAGTGAACTTTTACTTTTAAATCAATTTGAGAAGATGACTCGGTCCTCTGGCTGCTGCCTTCAGGCTCCGCAGGAGGTTTCAGAACCGTTTGATTGACAAGATGATTTAAGTTCTCCAACTTCTACAGAATCTCATGGTCTTTGGATGAATTAAAATGAACCAAAAACACGGTTCTTCACTGTAAACTAGAGCTGGAATGATTGCTTGGCAAATCATTACATTTATCACTCATCAGTTTCAGACATTTTTCAAGCAAAAAGGTAAAATAATCTGTTCTTCGGATGAAAAGGCTTTGAAAAATTATGAAAAACTAAACATCAATCTGTTTATTCTACAATGATGAAAGTGAAAGTGAGTAAAAAGTAAAAACAAACACCTGTATAAATCACTTTTCTTTATTTAAATCAGCGTTAGCCAGTTATGCTATGAACAACACAGTAAAACAAAAACCGTGACAAAAAGACATTAAAACGCGAGAGATCAAGTCAACATTAACTGCACTTGGCACTGGAGAGGAAAAGAAAGAAAAATATACACTTTTTTGTGTTAATACTCAAAATAGAAGTGCCTCCAGCAGTCATTGAGACTGGAGGACTTAAATATGGTCTCAACAGTAATTCAACCGTTTTTATTTCCTTCCAAATCGCTGGAAGAGGCAGAGAGGAAGGCCGTCTGATGAGGAACAAATACTAAGCCCCGCCCCCAAAAAAGAAGTACCGTCACACACACTCCACATCAAACCTGTTTTTTGTGTATGTGTGTGTGTGTGTGTGTGTGTGTGCATTTGTCCCTTTGTAGATTAATTATTCATTAAAATAAACAAACATGGAGGAGCTTCTGTTACACAAAACCCTCCCTTTACAGTGGTAGTCGTGCACCGCAACACCTGTCAATCAAAGAGGAACAGGAGGAGTTGCAAAGGAAGAGCAGAACAAAATAAAAATCATCATATATTTAAAAAAAAAGAAATTTAAAAAAAAAAAAAAAGTGATCAGTCCTCGCTCATCTGGACCAGAAGCTGGAAGCGGTCTGTGGACCCTGATTGTGACGTTACAGAAACTTTGCATCACTTTATTTACCCCAAATTTAACCAAAAAAAAAAATTCGATTTTGGAGGAAAACATCCTGATTTTTAAACCTTCTGCACGAGTAAAAAAAAACAAAACAACACCAGCAGGACAACATTAACCCTTTGTGGTGGTTTCAGTGTGAATCTGCTTGAGGGAAAAGTGTGAGCAGATCCCAAACGAGGAGAGAGGAGAGAGGAGAGGAGGAAGCGAAGGTTCGATTCCCTCTGATGTTTGAGGCCGAGAGAGAAGAAGAAGAGGGATAAATAGATATATAACTCTGCGATGTGGACGAGGGTGTGTGTGTGTGTGTGTGTGTGTGTGTGTTCTGTCCGGCCGCTCTATCTGACGGTGACGCCGAGCTTCTCCAGCACGCGGACTCCCTTCTCCTCGTACTCCTCGCGGGTCAGCCAGAAGTTGTCCTTGTCCTTCATGATGTCGGCGAGCACGGCGCCGCCCAGGAACACCATGTGCTTCCTGCGGGGCGGGTCCTCGATCCGGATCTTGAATTTCTGCAGAACAAAAAGATGGATGGAGACAATTAAAGACTGCGTGGAGAACCCGGTTTCTGCAGGAAAGGAGTAAAGACCTTTTTATGCCTCAAAAAGTGACATTTTTTACTTAGTTTGATATATTTGTTTTCAGTTCCAATACTTCTTGTTAATGAAATAATAACACTGCAAACTGAACAAGGAACTCTCCAACCTGTTGCATTATTAAAAATATTCATATTTAAAATAAATAAGCACATATATAAGTTTCCAGTTGACGTAGTGACGGTTCTGATGGTGTCAGAGTCTCTGGAGGTCTATGACTCGTGTTTATTAATGTGCTTTTATTCATGTTTTGGTCTCCAGCAGCTCAGCAACACTCAGAGCGTCTCTGTGGGTTCCTCATGTCACATTAATACTCAAAATCAGCTTGAATTCATGTCAAGTTTTGAAGACGAGAGAAGCTTCAGCCACGTGGAACTTATACCCAAATAAAAAGGTAAACTACAAACCTGTTAAAACACCTACAAGTGAAACACACTCAGGAGCTTCCATTCCAAAAGGAGGTAAACAGTCCAAGGAGTGAAGATGAGTCATCTGCAGACTTTTGTTTACAAGTAAAAATCAACAGAGTCTTTGGGGCGCTGGAGGGGAACCGGAATGCAGGGACATTCTTCCAAAACTAATTATTTATCGTAGAGAAGAACCCCCCCACATACATGTATATATATACATACATACATACATACATACATATTTATATATATATATATATATATATATATATATATATATATATATATATATATTTTTTTTTTTAAGCGATTGGTTTAAGTTAAATTAGTGTCTGTTGCCCTCCACCGCCCCCTGGTGGCGGTCTACGTGCGCCGCGTGACCCGTTCCCAAAGAGGCGTTGGCGGGCGGCGTCTCACCGACAGCTTGTCCACGTCGCCCTTCAGCACGCGCTCCAGGTACAGCTGCTTCAGCTCCCGCTCCAGACGGGACGGCAGCCCCGGGTACATGGTGGAGCCGCCCGACAGCACGATGTGCTTGTAGAACTCGGACCTGGGAGGGGGGGAGAGAGAAGGGGAGAGAGGGTGAGAGAGGGTGAGAGAAGGTGAGAGAAGGGGAGAGAGGGTGAGAGAGGGGGAGAGAAGGTGAGAGAGGGTGAGAGAGGGGGAGAGAGGGGGAGAGAGAAGGGGAGAGAGAGAAGGGGAGAGAAGGGGAGAGAGGGTGAGAGAGAAGGGGAGAGAGAGAAGGGGAGAGAAGGGGAGAGAGGGTGAGAGAGGGTGAGAGAAGGGGAGAGAGGGTGAGAGAGGGGGAGAGAAGGTGAGAGAAGGGGAGAGAGGGTGAGAGAGGGTGAGAGAAGGTGAGAGAAGGTGAGAGAAGGGGAGAGAGGGTGAGAGAGGGTGAGAGAAGGTGAGAGAAGGTGAGAGAAGGTGAGAGAAGGGGAGAGAGGGGGAGAGAAGGGGAGAGAAGGGGAGAGAAGGGGAGAGAGGGTGAGAGAGAAGGGGAGAGAGAGAAGGGGAGAGAGGGTGAGAGAGGGTGAGAGAAGGGGAGAGAGGGTGAGAGAGGGGGAGAGAAGGTGAGAGAAGGGGAGAGAAGGGGAGAGAGGGTGAGAGAAGGGGAGAGAGGGTGAGAGAAGGTGAGAGAAGGGGAGAGAAGGGGAGAGAGGGTGAGAGAGGGTTAGAGAAGGTGAGAGAAGGGGAGAGAGGGGGAGAGAAGGGGAGAGAAGGTGAGAGAGGGGGAGAGAAGGGGAGAGAAGGTGAGAGAGGGGGAAAGAAGGTGAGAGAAGGTGAGAGAAGGGGAGAGAGGGTGAGAGAGGGGGAGAGAAGGGGAGAGAGGGTGAGAGAAGGTGAGAGAAGGTGAGAGAAGGGGAGAGAGGGTGAGAGAGGGTGAGAGAGGGGGAGAGAAGGGGAGAGAAGGGGAGAGAGGGTGAGAGAGGGGGAGAGAAGGTGAGAGAAGGGGAGAGAGGGTGAGAGAGGGGGAGAGAAGGGGAGAGAAGGGGAGAGAGGGTGAGAGAGGGGGAGAGAAGGTGAGAGAAGGGGAAAGAAGGTGAGAGAGGGTGAGAGAGAAGGGGAGAGAGGGTGAGAGAGACGGGGAGAGAGGGTGAGAGAGAAGGGGAGAGAAGGGGAGAGAGGGTGAGAGAGGGGGGGTGAGAGGGGGGAGGGTGAGAGAGGGGGGAGAGTGGGGGAGAGTGGGTGAGAGAGGGTGAGAGAGGGGGAGAGAGGGTGAGAGAGGGGGTGAGAGGGGGGGGGGGAGAGAGGGTGAGAGAGGGTGATAGGGGGTGAGAGAGGGGAGAGAGAAGGGGAGAGCGGGGGAGAGAAGTGGTGTGTGTGTGTGTCTGTCTGTGGTGTGTGGGCCGACAAGCGTGTGTGTGTGTGTCTGTCTGTCTGTAGTGTTTGTGTGGGGGTTGTGTGTGTGTGTGTGTGTGTGTGTGTGTGTGTGTGTGTGTGTGTGTGTGTGTGTGTGGGCCGACAAGCGCGCGCGTGTGTGTGTTTGCGTGCGTGTCTGTGGGTGTGTCTGTGGTGTGTGGGGTGCGTGTGTGTGGGCCGACAAGCGTAAGAGTGAGTGAGTGAGTGAGTGAGTGAGTGAGTGAGTGAGTGAGTGAGTGAGTGTAAACTCACCTGGTGTCGATGTCGGCTGCCTGGATGGTGTTGAAGAGGAGCTCCGCCACGCCGACGCCCTCCACGTTGATGAGGTGCGGCTGGAACAGAGCCTCCGGGGCCTCGAACCGCTCTCCTCCCACCTTGATCAGCCGGCCGTCTGGCAGCTGGAGACGAGGGGGAGAGAGAGACGGGGGAGGGGTTAAAGAAAATGAAACATGACACCGCTGAGGAGGCGGAGCTTAATGCACGACCCATACATCTTGACTGTAAGAATTAAAGTATGATGCGGCTCAGTGGCGACGCAATAACGTCTCAATAAAGACAGATGTAGCGCGTGGTGTGTGTGTGTGTGTGTGTGTGTGTGTAAAGGCTTCATTCAGCAGAGGGCAGTGGGAGGAAGCGTATCCCAGCAGCCGCCGCCGCAGAGCGGCTGCACAGGAAATGATGTAACGAGCAGTTCAGGGCCCTTCGGCCCCGCAGTCACACATTGCCCTCCTTGTTTTCGGGCACACACTCGTACTCGCACACACACACACACACACACACACACACGCCCACGCTCACCCAAACACACACACACACACACACACGCTCACCCAAACACACACACGGTCGGTGAGCTCCGAGACACAACATGTGCTCGGTAAGGCGTGCAGCGGCGCAGACGTCGGGGTCTGCGTTTAGATTCTGTGGTTCCCCTTTGGAGGAGGAGGAGGAGGAGGGTGGAAAGAAAAGCAAGCCGGGTGTTTGAGTCCCAGAGAAAACAGTCAGTCAGCAGCGCTGCCCGTCCCAGAGCGGCGGTCTGAGGCAGCTCCAGTTTTCACGTTAGGATTACTTCACAAATACTGACACTTCTGTGAGGAACGGATCCTTCTGGGAGCGACGCGTTCTGAGCAGAAATGGGGAAGCTTGCGCGCGCGCATATATATATATATATATATATATAAATTATTTTAATTTTTCTAAGAAAGAGAAGGCTGGAAATATGTCGCCGTTTCACGTAGAAATGACCGCTGCCAAACGTCCTCTTTGTTTTGGAGGAAAATCAAGATTTTTTTTTTTAAATGTTCTTTATCCTCATATTCAGTTACACATTATCTCTGAGTTACAGGTCTAATTTAGCTCCCCTTTCTTTAATATTTAAAAAAAAAATCTCATTTTAATTTTTTTTTAAATCTCATTTAAATCTCATTTTTTTTAAAGATCTAAGATTTTTTTAAATAAAAAATAAAAATAAAAAAATATGTCAAATATATTAAGAAATCTCATTTTAATAAAATGTAAATGATTTATATTTTTAATTGTATTAAAATGATATATATATAAATAAAAATACATATATTAAATATATATATATTGTATATTTATTTTTTATTTATATATTTATTTTTATTTATATAGTAAAATTAAAATGAGATAAAAAAAAAATATACACACACAGAGTACATATATATTTTTCTTTTCTTTTTCTTTTTCTACTTAAATGTGCTGTCACGTTTCCCTACGACTGGTATCTGCATTACATGAATGTAATATTAATATCTGCATTACATGAATGTAATATTAATATCTGCATTACATGAATGCAATATTAATATCTGCATTACATGAATGCAATATTAATATCTGCATTACATGAATGTAATATTAATATCTGCATTACATGAATGTAATATCTGCTGCTCAGAGCGTCATGTGACCAGCAGCAGGTTCTCAACACTCGGCTCCCGTCTGGACACCTGAGGACGAACACCAGCTCACCTCATGAGCCCAGGAAGCCACATCCTGCACTTCCTGTGCAGGAAGAATCCCTTTCCATCGACTTAATGCATTACAGGATGAATTAAAGTGGGCGTGTTCACCGTGTAGGACTCCACCAGCACCGTGGTCTCCAGCGACAGCTTCTGCTCCTGCTCGACGTTGTAGCCCACGTAGCACAGCTTCTCCTTCATCATGCGCACCGTCTCAAAGTCTGCAGAGTGGTTGAAGGCGTAGCCCCTCAGCAGCAGCAGCTGCACCCGGGGGTGAAAGGGGGGGAGAAGGATACTGTATGAGAGACGTATTCATTTAAACAGGAACAAGAGGACGAGAAGACCCCGTTACTTCCTTTGTTCTTCATTCAAAGAGCATGAAGCCAGTTCCCTCCAACTAAAGAGAAACAACAC
>NC_136602.1:2251347-2306347 GCF_910589615.1 Taurulus bubalis
AGAAAAGAAAGAAAAGTCAGTAACATGCTGAGCCAACTTCCTCTTTGACTGCAGACAAGGTTTTAGAAAGGAAGTGCGATCAGTGATGTGTAATGTGCAAAGAGTAACACTTATGATATTTGCTGGTTGGGGCAGAAACTGCACATTTAGTCAACAAACCACAGCAGCTTTCAGGAGCAGTGAACTATTAAAGCATCCGGATTGTGATTAAAAAAGACCCACAGAAATGTAGAGCACCTGAACATTGAGCTACTTCCCATTCTGTTTATTACCATTCTACTTCCTTTAAGTCTGTCAGCCAATCAAAAAACCCTCATCTGTGCTGTAAATACATGCGAAATATGTGAAAACAAAGAATGCACAGGAGGTCAAAGTATGTGGTCTTTCCAGGGCCTTAAAAAAAAGTATTGCAAACAGCACGTTTGGTGACATTTCGATCAGGGAAGTCGCTGCAGAACAGGAAATAAAAAAACACAAAAAAAGGTGGTTCCTCATTCACCTGACACGGCCTCGCTAACCTACCTAGCAACAGTTTAGCTGCTCCCCTCGATATTTAACCCTAAAACAAACATTCATAAAAATGAAAAGCTGCTAAATCTCGCCTCGTATCCCCCAAAACTTAACCCATTGAAACGGGTCCCATTGAGCCGCACAGCCAGCTGGCGTGGCCGCTGACAGCCACACTTCCGGTTTCGGGCAGAGGAGCCGTTCATTAGAAGAAGAAAAAAAAAGAGCTACGGGGTTTCCGAGCGCGGCAAAACAAAACGCAGCGGCGAAACGAAACGGAATCTCACCCCGGTCCCGTTGTCGCAGACCACCACTTTCCTTCCCTGGCTGTCCATTGTGTCAGAGCCCGGGTGCCGCTGAACCTCCCTCAACTTTCTTCGGGCAAGCCGGAAGGAGGAAGAGGAGGAAGAGGAAGAGGAGGAGGAAGCGGAGGAGGGGTGTTCTTCCGGTGTGTCACAGAAACGTCACGCCGTCCGAGAGAAGAGCTCCATCTTCAACACTCTTTGATTTCTTCACAATCACAACAAAAGAGTTCAACCCAAGAAACAAAGTCACCACAGATCCTGGATCTGTGTTATGTTCCTAACGTGCAACATGTTAATATATATATATATATATATATATATATATATATATATATATATATATATATATATATATATATATATATATATACACATAGATAATAAAATGATGAAGCAGTTCATGTATAATATCCACATTCTCTTTTATTTTGAAAACAGATCAATTGTACACGTTTATTATTTTTTTTATTCATATCTCTTGACTGCTTTTTATTTTTTATTATTATTATTTCTCACTATGTGTATTGCTTGTTTGTGAAAACCAACTTGACCTGATTAATAAAGCCTAATATAATGGCAGGAAAAATATGAATCATAATAATAATACAGAGCATTTTTTAAGCCAGTTTGAATAAAGAGATAGGTCTGTATATACACAATACGAAATATTTGTAATAATACAATTGGCCATAAGGGATCACTGTTGTCACTGTTATGTTACTGTTAGGTTTTTGAAGCTAAATTGATCTGTAAATGTATGTAGGTGTTAAAAATGTCCGGTGTTTAAAGGATGAATGACATAAACAATATTTAATGTATCGTCGTTTGCTCACTCAAGTTGTGGAACAATATTGATTCTCTAAAAAAAAAATTTTAACTAGAAATAGAAGCCAATTAACTCTTTTAGATAACCAGAAGATACAAAGAGAAGGAAAATATTAATATGTCACACATCTTCATGATCAAACAAACCGGAAGTCACGTTATTTCTGTCTTTATAACATTTGTCTAAAATAATTTAACATAAAAAAGAATAAATAAATGAAGAAATAAAGAAGAGCAAATAAACCGGATTAAAAGTCTTTAGCAGATTACTGCTCCGTGAAATGAATGTGTGTTGAGTGAATTCAGACGTGGAGCTCAGGTGTTTTTAGTGTTTTGCAGAATTCATCTGCAGCCGGTTGATCATCATGAAACTGATTGTGCAATACTGTGCCTGATTTTATATATTTTCTTATACTATTAGCATTTATAGCAATTTTATTATTTTTTTGTGTTGCAATTCTGTGTGTAAGGAGGACCGAGCAAAACAAGCTTTTCATTGTACGCAGTAACTGTCTGTTATCTGTGCATATGACAATAAACATATCTTGAATATCTTGAATCTTGAATTTCAAATATCTTGAATATCAAATATCTTGAATCTCTTGAATGTCTTGAATATCTTGAATCTATTGAATCTTGAATATCTTGAATTTTGAATATCTTGAATCTTGAATGTCTTGAATATCTTGATCTTGAATATCTTGAACCTTGAATATCTTGAATATTGAATATCTTGAGTCTTGAATATCTTGAATGTCTTGAATATCTTGAATATTGAATATCTTGAGTCTTGAATATCTTGAATGTCTTGAATATCTTGAATTTTTAGAATATATTGAGTCTTGAATATCTTGAATGTCTTGAATATCTTGAATTTTTAGAATATATTGAATCTTGAATATCTTGAATCTCTTGATCCTTGAATATTTTGAACATCTTGAATCTTGAATATCTTGAGTCTTGAGTATATTGAGTCTTGAACATCTTGAATCTTGAATATCTTGAGTCTTGAGTCAGGCCGTGCCGGGGATCTTTGGGGAACAGCGTTCTCCGGGTCGGAGCACGCTGGGGAACATGAGCACCTTGGCCCGCATGAAGGAGAGGTCGGGCAGAGCGGAGATCACACCGCCGGCCTCCCGACTCGGCTCCTCCTCCTCCTCCTCCTCCTCCTCCTCCTCATCGCGCCGAGGTTTCCTGACGAAGAGCACAAAAACACTCTTTTATTGCAGGAACGCTTCATGAACGATGATGGAATCTAAAGATGGCGGCGTGGCTGACCTGACCGGCGCGCTGCTTCTCTCGGCGCCGGACATCAGGCGGCTCAACGCGTCGAGCGGCTCGACTCCTTTTGCACGGGCGAGCGACACACATGCAACGTGTCAAGAGGAGTCACGAGCTATGAAGCCGGCGAGCAGAACACCGAACGCTTCATATTTACTCGTGAATGAGAATAAAATCTGACCTGGAGGAGGAGGAGGAGGAGGAAGAGGAGGAGGAAGAGGAGGAGGGCTGCTGCTGCTGCTGGATCCGCTCTCTTCCTCAGGACCAAAATAATCAAAGTTGAGAGCAGCGGAGCAGTCTGTGCCAACAAGGAGGAGGACGAGGGTGAGGGTCGTTACAGGAGGAGGAAGAGGAGGAGGAGGAGGAAGAGGAAGCTCGATTTCTTATTCTTAAGAGCGATAAACACGGCAAACAAAAGCAAAGTTGTTTTCACTTCACTGAAAGAATCTGCACACGGAAACAAGAAGACGGTGAAAATCTACGCTGAAAAGTTTAATATATGAAGAAAAAAACATCACTCAAGTTTGATTTTGTTGTCAAATAATTTTTTTTTAATATTTTTATATATTTCATCTCTGAGTCTCCTGTGAGACAAACTGCACCTTTTATCATTCTTTATGATGTCATCACCCTAAAAATATTATAAATCCACAAACAAAATCCTCCATTTATAAAAGAGACTCAGCAGATTAAAAGAGTTACGTGTTTTTTTTAATTTTTAATTTTTAAAATCTGCCTTTTTTCTACAGTTCCGACAACATATACAAAGTTTTTGGACTTTATTAACTTATTTATTATTATATATTATATTGTTATTGGAAATGTAAACAAACCTCCAGTGGAATCTACTTTTATTTTGTTGATACTAATAATATACTGCCTAGCTTAGCCTAGCTTAGCGCTCATAACACATGTTTGCTTCTAAACTGTTTTCCACCTTTTGACTCGTTTAAAATAAAGAAATTGAACTTTGCATTCGACCAGAGAGAAAACTTGAAAGGAGAAAAGGGAAGAAACCAAGAAGCGGAAAAGATCGACTGATTTATTTCAGTATTTACAAGAAGTTCCTCATTGCATTGAATCTGGATTTGAGCATTAAATCTGAAGAAAAAAAAAAAAATCTTTTAGAAAACAATTGCTGGCATAAAGGCACAACTCATGATGGATACGTCATACGGCTGTAGAAACACTTTTCATTGGTTATGAAGTACGGAGTGAATTTCAGGTATGATTAGCTTTAAAAAAACAAAAATAAAACACTTGTAATCCTGTTGAGCGCCATCATAAACGCAATTATGAGTAAAACAAATACAAAATAAATAAAAAGCAGCATAAAGTGACAGCAGTACAAATTATTTCTATCGTGACAATAATCTCCCACATAAAATTATTATTTTATCATTAAACATAATCACAGAATAAATAAAAAACCCAGAAGACAGATTTCATATCACCAATATGAAAAATAATATATAAAACTACAACAAAATATAAATATGTATGAAGTGCATATCCTTTTGTTTTAGTGGCTGATCATTTTAATCTAAATTACTTTAATTCTTTTGATTTGTTCCTCTAATAAATGTGATGTTTTCTGCTCCAAAGAGAAAACACTGCCCTCTGCTGTCCATTCTTTAGTATTACAACACTGTTTGTTAACTTCTTTTCAGGTTAGACATTATCTTTATGAGATTATTCCTTCATGTTCTTCTAATAAACACGCAGAAAAATAAGCGGCACACATAAATCAGATTGTGGCCAATTAATATTTAGATTTAAATAATATTACGAGCAGCAATAAACTAGTTTAACTATTTAAAAACAAACTCATTTGCTGAATATTTATTTTATATTCATGCCTGTTTCTTTTCTTCCTTGTCTCTCTTTTGTTTATTTTTATTTTTTAAATCTCATTCATGAGATGGAGTTATTGGCTCCTTTTCACTTCCCAATAACTGACAAATAAACACATGAAGCTGCAGTGAATTACAATTAAATCACCTTTTTTTTTGCAATTCAAGTTTTACGAAGAATTATAAATCCTTAACGAGTAAATGCCGATCTAAACACTACTTTACTTCATCTAATTATCAATAAATCACATATTTCCTGAGCAAAGAGCGACTCTGATGTTGTTCTGTGTGTTTTTTAAACTTTGGTTTCTTCTCCAACAGAAAGTTTGTCTGACATGAAACCTTTTTTTACGAAATAACACTTTTTTGTGCGTTTAAATAAAGTCAGAACTTTAAATGCGTGTCATATATTCATGCACTGGGAACAAGTATTAATACTGGAAGAGTCCAGTAAGTTAAAATCAAATAAAAATGCGTCTTTGGATAAACTCATCCGTTAAAGCACATAAGCACAGTGACAGTGCGCTCGAGTCGAGAGGAACATAGAATCATCCATAACATACTGAGATAGATTATTTGTAAAAACAGGTGTCAGCAGGTAAAGACCGGAGGAGGAGAAGCCGGCACAGTGTTTCCCCGGTAAGTGTTTCACAGAAAATAAAGTGTTTTCTGTCGGATGTTTTATTATCTGGAAAAGCATTGGGACAGATAATAAAAAAAGGGGGGAAACATGGCGTGAGAATAAAAAGAAGGGAGCGAGGAAACGAGGAAGCGAGGAAGCGAGGCGGCGCCCGGAGGAAACGCTCACGCGGGTTGGGGTTTTACTTCCAGCCCCAGAAGGGAGGCGCGCGGCGGGGCGACGTACCGTCCTGAGAGCCGACGAGGCCACGGCTGCTCCAGGGCGGGCTGGGAGGAGGAGGCGCCTCCTGCAGGAGGAACAGGGTATTACAGCAGGGTTCATGCACATCCTGACCAATGGGTTCCATGACTTCTTCATGACTTTAAACCAAATGTCCATGACAAACATTTAGTGAAGTCTGGGTGTAAACAGTAAAAAGTGAGTAAATGTAGTATTTAAACTAACAATGAGAACACAAAGCATACAGTAAACCTTAAATGACACAAATGAATGAGACAATAGTTTGATTAAAAGAATAAACATTTATATAGATGCCTGTATGTATGCCTGCTTATATTTTGAGTCTTTCTCTTACAAGCATATTACACTCCGCACTATGGGCGACCGGGCCTTTTCCTCTGCAGCTCCGAGGCTGTGGAATACCCTCCCCGACCATCTGAGGGCCCCACAGACTGCAGAGGCTCTTAAACGTGACCTAAAAACTCACCTTTTTAAGAGAGCGTACTGCTAAAATATCTTTTATGGGCTTTGCTTTTAAATATCATTTAAAAATGTTCTTGTTTTATTCTGTTCTGTAGCACTTTGAGATTGCTCAAATATAAAGTGCATTACAAATGCAATGCATTATTATTATTATTATAATTATTTCAAACTCAGCGTAAATGAATGTCATGAACACATGAATAAAACACATTTACATGACTGTTCCAGGTTTTCCATGACCGTAAGAACCCTGTAAATATGAACCACAAAGCAGAGGAGGAGCTAATGGGACGCACGTCTTTAGTGCCCTCTGGTGGCGGCTTCACGCATAGCAGCTGCAGGTGGCATCCTCTAGTCTAGTGGCTGATCTACTTTGTTAAATGACCTTTGGGGGTTTTAAAAAATAAAATAGAATATAGGTTGAGCATATTTTGATATGAACACTAGATGTCGATGACATAGAGAAATGATCTTTTGGAACAGAATTCAATATTTCTGCCTCTTCCGTTTGCTGCATCTTAATATTAGACAGATTTATATCTTACATTTATCTTTGCAATGTGATCTTTTAAAGTCGGCCATGAATAGAAACCACTATTTGGCAATTTATACCTTTTTTAACTTGATTTATTTTCAGATTTACACCGTACTAGATTGATTTAAATGGAATTTAACACAATAAACTCATTAAAGCCATTTTCATGTGTACATGAAGTAATAATATGATGTAGTTAATTTCCCTTGTTGCACAGTAGGTTGTATACGAGGAACATATAAACAGGTAAATCAGTAATCTCAGAGCAGGTGATGTTTAGACGTTTCACGGGTTGAAAACTACGTTCACTATCGTTTGACTTCTTCATATCTTTCTTGTCTATAACCTTTAACGTTTGCCTCCAGAGGCTGACTCACCGGCATGGAGTCTGTTGAGGCCGGGCAAACGGACGGAGAGTCTTTGGTGGGATCCAGCATTCCCTGAGGAGAAGAAAGGGACACACAAAATATAAATACGGTTTGGAATTAGTTTTTATTCATTAATTCATTAATTAAGTAAATGAATGTCCTGCAGATGACTCACCAAACTGGAGGCAAAAGCAGGCACAGCTACCGGCTGCTTCTTTATGCCGATGAACACCTTTCAGAAGGTACAGACACACAAAATAAAACATACATATTTATATATAAACTTTATTTGTATTTTTTCAATGCTTTGCCGGACTCACGATGTTCCGCGTCTCCACGCCGAGACATCGGAGCAGCGTCCGGTTGGCGTGGGAACCACCCCACTGGAACTGGAGGCCGACGGCATCGTGGAGGTCCTGATGAATCCTGAGAGACAGTAATGATGAAGAAACATCATCATCATCATCATCATCAAGCAGCATTACCACAGAGGCAACCTCACCACTTAGATCTGAGGCCGAGTTCAGGTATCTCCTCCTCCTCCTCCTCCTCCTCCTCCTCTTCTTCTTCTTCTTCTTCTTCTTCTTCTTCCTCCTCCTCCTCCTCGCTGTCAGGGAGGCGTCGGGCGTGAAGCAGAGCACCGAGGCTCTGCACCTCCTCCTCCTCCTCCTCCTCTTCCTCTTCCTCCTCCTCGCCTCCCACAGCCGGGACCTCTACCTCTGGAAAACAGACGAGGAGAAGCTGCTGGACACGGCAGGACAGAGACCCCTAGTCACACAAAACAATATGTTTTATTAAATATACATATCCATCTTTTGATTGACTTTAAGCTGCTATTTTATTGCCTCTGAGGCATTTAGAAATAAGAATGAAGCATCATGATGAAGACCACCTGTAAGCTGCTCTTCCTCCTGGAACCCCCGTGTGGCCCCGCAAGGTCCGGCTCCTCCTCCTCCTCCTCCTCCTCCTCCTTCTCCTCCTCCTCCTCCTCCACAACCTTCTGGTCCTTGAACTCCGGCCACGACCCGTCCCCGTCCCCGTCCCCGTCTCCGTCCTCCCTCGTGGGCGCCGAGCAGAAATCCGCGAAGCTGTCGCTCGGCGGGAGGTTTCCTCGACCTCTGACCCCGGGATGCTCGCTGAAGGCCGAGCGCGTCGTGTCTTCTGCGGGCAGCGACCGGTCGGAGGTGGCGCACGTTTCCTGAGTCGGGGACCGGTCGCGGCCGTGGAATCCGCCGCCGTCGCAATGCCTGCAGCGGTCCAGCTCTTCCTCGTCGTTGTCGTCGTCGGTCTGGTCCCAGTCCGTCTGGTCCTCTTGCGAAACGAGGGACGAGACGTTCGGCTCCAGGTCCGCAGAAGGACACTCGAGGGACAGGTCGTCGGAGAAGGACGCCGGGTCCTCTGCAGCGGACTCGTACGCGCCGACCGTCTGCGGGAGAGCCGGGACGCTCTGCTCTCGACTGCCCAGGTCCTTCTGCATCTCTTTGAAACCTTTGAAACCAAACCTCCCTTCCTTCGGGCCGAGCTCTTCGGGCGGACGATCCAAAGCTGCTGCGGCCTCCTGAGCCGGACGGCGGTCCTGAGGCGGTTGCAGGCGGGCCGCGCCTACTCTCCGGGGTCCGGGCTCGGAGTCCAGAACGACGACGACCTCCCGTCCCGGGACGTCCCAGCGCTCTTTGCCCCCCGCGGGGCTGAAGCCGCAGCACCAGGGATGCGCCTGCTCCGCGAACACGCTGAAGTCCGCGAACCCGGTGTCCTCCCTGGGAGAGGAGCACGCGCCTTCGGGGAACCCGTTAGTGAGGCCGGACCCGGCGTCCCCGGTGGACGAGGGCTGGGTTTGTTCAACCGGCGGGTTGAACCCGTCTGCGCCCGTCCAATCGGCGTAGACGGGGTGAGAGCAGGACACCACGACGGAGAATCCCCCGAAGTCCCCGAACTCGTCCTCCTCCGATCCCGCCGCGTCCTCGTCCCCGTCGCCGCCCAGCGGAGGCGGGGAGGAGGCGTGCAGCGGCGCGATGTCGGGCTCCATGGGTTCTCCTAGCAGCACCTGAGGGCCTCATGCACCTGGGAGGAAAGAGCAGGGAGAGGAGCGCCGTGAACCACAGCAAGACCTCCTGGACCGACATCACGGAGAGTTTCATCACCTCACGATGCAAATGAGGACAAACTCATCAAGAAAGTACAATTTCTTTAAGAAAGTTAAACTACAAAGTGCTATATGCAATGACCTGATAGGCTCGCCAAATTACTTTTATTGTTTTAATAATGTATGTAGCTTTCTGTACTACACATGTTTGTTTATTGTAATGGTTATTTTGTACGTGAAGCACTTTGTAACGTGTAATGTATAATGCATTAAGGACAGGACTAGAATGTGCAGGTATCCGTTTCACGCATGATAAAAAATTAAAAAGCGTGCATGGAACAATAAATTGAACACAAATTGATATTTTCCTGGTGTACAGGTGGTTCAACTCAGACGTAAAAAGCACAAAAAAACTGAATTTAACAGATAAAATGTGTTTCATGTGTCCATCTACTGAGTCCTGGAGTGGGAACATAAAGAGTGCATCATCAGGGAACATCACCCGCAGCTCTGAGCCTCATGCACCTGCAGGACACAGGACTGAACACAGGACTGACCCACAACCTTCATAAATCCGCTTATAACACAAACATAACATGCATGAATCAGACCATTAAAGCAGAAACAAAACACCCGCCATGTTTCTTCTTCTTTGACAGACAGGTGTCATCTGACCCGTTAAGCTCATAATTAAATCATTAAATGTAAAAACCCCTCTGCAGGTTGCGGGTTCGTGCAGAAGCGAATTAAAGGTGCGACACGTGACGTGACGTCAGAGCCGCATTCCGGTGTCTCGTTACCGGCCGATTAGCTCCCGGTGCCGCCGCTGAGGAACACACGTTGACGAGCTATTTCACACGGAGCTCCACGTGAATGCAAAAGGAACATCTTTTGTTGTATTTCATTGTGTTATTATTTACCGACGCGCTCGTTCCTCCGCGGCTCTCTCGCGCCGCAGCTCGGCTCCCCATCTCCTGCCTTCATCCTCCGGAGAACAAAGATGTGTTCGAAAGCAGAACGAGCTCTCACTCCGTCACTTTTCCAGGTGGTGTGATTACTCTCTTTTTTTTTAACTGACCAGCAAGGGACTCTTCTTTAAAATAGACGATCTATATTTCGAAAGATAACATCGCCCCTTGGTGGAGAGACTTTGTACTGCACCTTTTTTCTTTTAGCCGACAATATTAAAGATATAAAAATGTCTTAAATATCAATAAATAAATATATTATATATTGTTTGAATACAGAAATGAATACATAAAATAATAATTAAATGCGGAAATATAGTTAAATAAATAAATGCTGAAAACAATGCTGATATAATAAATTATTTTATAGATGTTTTTATAGATGTTTTTAATCAAACAGGACATAAATACATATCATATATTTACTTTGACATTTTTGTTGACCTATATTTATTATTTTCTTCCTGTATTTATACATTTAATTAATGCATTTATTTATACTTAAGTTATATATATATATATATATATATATATATATATATATATATATATATATATATATATATATATATATATATATATTTATTATGCTTCTTAGTAAGTAAATACATTAACTTTAAATTGTATTACTTTACACTGCTACATTTCATAGGGAAATATTATACTTTATACATTTATTTGAAAACTGGAGTTAGTTAATTTACAGTTAACTTAGCGTTTGATTTTACGCTATTATTTGGAATATTTTCTTTGCTTTACCTTGACACGGGAACGTGTCTGACTTATTACCGAGGATACGGACACAGCTCCTACTGCAGTACAGAGACCGGATGGCCCGTGCCAACGGGTCCGGCACCCCATACTCCCGCAGCACCCCCCACAAAAACCCCGAGGGACCCGGTCAAAAGCCTTCTCCAAGTCCACAAAGCACATGTAGACTGGTTGGGCGAACTCCCAGGAACCCTCCAGTAGTCTTGCAAGGGTAAAGAGCTGGTCCACTGTTCCACGGCCGGGACGGAATCCGCACTGCTCGTCTTGAATCTGAGGTTCGACAAGCGGTCGGAGCCTCCTTTCCAGCACCCTGGCATAAGCTTTTCCCGGGAGGCTGAGCAGTGTGATGCCACGATAGTTCGAGCACACTCTCCGGTCCCCCTTCTTGAAGATGGGAACCACCACCCCGGTCTGCCAGTCCATGGGCACTGTTCCCAAAGTCTTCAGGCGCTGCCCCCTCTCCAGGGGACATGTTGGCCGGGTTTAGGAGTTCCTTGAGGCCGACTGAAAGTCCTTTCGGTTGGCACGGGCCATCCAATATATTTCAACCTGCTATTTATCCTGTCTGGATGCAGAGAAAGACTTTCACACAAGTTAAGTCTTTGTGTACTTAGAAAAGTTTATTTCAGGAACAGTTTCAGTCATAATATATTATATTACATCTTTCTTCAGAATTGATTTTATTTTATTTAAGTGCCGTTTAAACAGATGGAGTCTGGCATCAAGTCCTGGCTTCGTGCGTCCTCTCGTGCGCGCGCAGCTTCGCGGCGGCGCGGAACGTTTTCCCGCACGGCGAGCAGCGGAACGCCCTCCTCGTCTCCAGCCGCGCCTTGCCGCACGTTTTGAGGTGGTTGCTGCGCGCCACCATCTTGCCGCACGTTCTGCAGAAGTACGGCTTCTCCCCCGTGTGCATGCGCAGGTGCACGTTGAGGTTGGAGCTCTGGGCGAAGGAGCGCGCGCAGAAGGAGCACCTGTACGGCTTCTCGCCCGTGTGGATGCGCAGGTGCGCCACCAGGTGCGCCCGGCACGCGAAGCGCTTGTCGCACTCGGGGCATTTGAAGGCCCTGGCGCCTGTGTGGATCTGGTCTGTGTGGACCTGGTCTGTGTGGACCTGGTCTGTGTGGATCTGGTCTGTGTGGACCTGGTCTGTGTGGACCTGGTCTGTGTGGATCTGGTCTGTGTGGACCTGGTCTGTGTGCGCGATCAGATCAGAGTCCCTGCCGAACCGCTCGCCGCAGAAGTGGCACACCTGTCCGGAGTCACGAGAGGATGAAGCTGCGACGTCATCACCATCATCTTCTTCATTTAATGTCACAGTTATGGTGCGGGACGTTGGGAACAGCTGGATGTCAGTCTGAGCAGCTGGTTCAGGGAGTCTGACTTGAAGTAAATCCTCCTTGAAGTCCGAAAGGTCGCACTGATCCACCTGCTCGCGAGGCGGCGCTGAACCTGAACCCGCTGCTCCTGCTCCTCGTTCTGGTTTCGGACGTCCGGCTTCAGCCTCGGTTGAGGGTTCTGCCTCCGCGTCGGTTCCGATGAGCCGGTCCACCGGCTCCTCTTTGACCCCACCAGAGTCCCAGGGCCCGTTCTCCTCCACATCGGGAGGCCGGTCCGGCTGCTGCTGGTCCGGCAAGATCTCCTCAAAGAACGACTGGGTGTCTAAAAGACAGAAAACGCAGGTATTAACATTTTGTATTTATACAAAATTTGCCATTATGTGATTTCTGAAGGTGATTTATAACACCAGATCTTATTTATATGCACGCACCAGTATTCAGTTTTTTATTTTATTTCAAGAATCACTCAACTTGTTTTTTGTTTCTAAATTAGCCAATTTTGACTTTTTTTCTGATATCACATAAAAACGAAAATAAAAAAAGCCTTTACATTCCAGGTTGTAATGCAATGCATTGTGGGGGGGAAGGGAGGGGGGGTACCTGGTTCCTCATCAATCAGGTAACTTTACATAAATGACGTCACAAACCTGCTCTGGTTAAAATCACTTCGGGTTTTAAAACGACCAGCTGCTCGAGCTGCTGCTTCAGTTGGCCGATTTCTCTCTTGGAGCGGACAGCTTCTTCTTCGTACTCCGTGATCGTCTTCTCGACGAGGCCAAAGATTTCCTCAACGGCCGCTTCCAGTCGCTCGTTGACCCGCAGTCTGAGCAGCTGCGAGCCCGACATGACGGAAAGATGAACCGGGAAACTCGTTACCGGTAAAGGTGGAGGATGAGGCGCGCGGGCACACGTTTAACAAAAAGTAATAAACTCCACTGGCGCTGAAAGCCACATATTTTCCCCAATATAAATAAACTTGGACCGCAACGTAAGTTAATACTTCCGGTGCAACGTCATGACGCACAGGGGAGATTTCCACCAGCGCCCCCTGCCGTCCTGGAGGACTGTTTTCAGGCTGCTGTTCAAAACAACAAATAAAAAAGACAAAGTTTGAAAAAACAACTTGTATGTTTTATTTGTCTTTCTGTTAATAACCACTTTGCTTTTTGTAAGGAAAAAATACATTTACTAAACTTAAAAAATATATATAAATGTATTAAGAAATCTTCAGCAACTGTTGAATATTTGTTCTTACTCAGCTAAATTTAAATAAAAATGAAGACAAGAGAGAAGATTGTAGTTCAAACAGCTCATTCGTACTATAAATATACTTGGTGTCTCATTCCCACATTTTCTCCCACAGCTGTGAGACTTTATTTTGTTTTGCTGAATAAGAAGCTGTACTTTCTTTTGATACTGTTACCGTTTCATCTGGAGTACGCAAATAAGCTCTTTGGCTTTAACTTCACTGTAGTTGCAGATGACTGAGTTTGTGTGTTCAGAAGTTTGATGTTTTTATATGTAAAAGCAAAGCGATTATCAAAATCCTCCAGGTTTATTTCTCGTGTTTTGACCTGGTCGTTCAAACCCTCTTCAAAGTTGTTCAACAAGAGAACAATCTTCTTTTGTTGTTTGTTTTCAGTTGGTCCTTGTCGATCAGGAGCCGTTTGAATCACGTGCTATTTGGTTATAAAAATAATCAGAATCAGCTTTATTGGCTTTTGACTCCGGTTACACGTTGCTCATACATACACAATAAACAAGATAAATATAAAAAAGACATTAAAGACAATAGTAGTCAAAAATGCAAAGTAGTGCAGATGGAGGAGTCTGATTAATTGTTCATCAGAGTGACAGAAAGAAGCTGTTTCTGTGTCTGGTTGGAACACGTAATAAAGGAAGTGTTTTAAGATGATGAAGTGTTTCTAAATTCAATTAGTTTAATGTTCCATTTAGCAAATGTCCTTCGCTCATATTTTTGATCTATGTAAGGAACAAAGTGCTGGAACTCATATGTCTGATCACTTGGGTTTTTCTGAAGACTTTCCCACTTTGAAAAGAGCTAACAAATACTAGTTAATTCAGCAACAACTGTGTACTCATTTCTAGTTGATACATTACATTTTTTACTGTGTCACTTAAACCATACATGACATAAGCAACAGCCTTTATAAAGAAACCAAGCAGTATTCCCATTTGAGTAAGACTAGTCATCCAGACGGCAGGGGGCGCTGCAGGACGAGTCCTGTGCGTAATGACGTTGAACCCGGAAGTAATAACCAACGTAAAGGAAAATAAGAAGAACGAACGCCGTAATTCAACAGTTGCCGCCAAATAGTTTAGGATAGTTTTTAAGGACTTTATTTTAAATGTTCCTTTAAACTGTGGGGGCGCTTCGTCCTCCACCATTACCGTGAACGTTTTCCCGGTTTCTCTCCGTCATGTCGGGCTCGCAGCTGCTCAGACTGCGGGTCAACGAGCGACTGGAAGCGGCCGTTGAGGAAATCTTTGGCCTCGTCGAGAAGACGATCACGGAGTACGAAGAAGAAGCTGTCCGCTCCAAGAGAGAAATCGGCCATCTGAAGCAGCAGCTCGAGCAGCTGGTCGTTTTAAAACCCGCTGTGATTTTAACCAGAACAGGTTTGTAACGTCATTAATGGAGCTAGAGTTGTCCCCTCCCCGCTACACGCAGAGAAAATATGTGGAATACTTAAAGTAGTAAAAGACAGAACAGAATAAATACACTAGTGTAAAAAAGGAAACTAAATACATTTCTAAGTCGTGTTACGTTTTGGGAATAGACCCTGAAGTGGTTTGTGTAATGCCGTTTTAAAGCGCTGTCACCATGTTGGGTTTTTGCAACCAATGAACAGAAAGTGACCATATTTGAGTGAAGTAGAGAAGCTGTATGTCTCTGGGAGAGAGACCTGTCAATCACCTTGTAGCCCCGCCCTAAAGCGTCCCCTGCTTTATGGTCTGTTTGACTCTAAAAGACCATCACTTACTAAATGAACATCATGCTGTATTGAAGAAGACTTGAAACTAGAGATTGAGACATAAACTCATGTTTACAATGTTTACTGAGTAATTTAGTAGTCATTTATATAGACTTCTATTCAACCACAGCAGTCACCCCCTGGTGGTCAGGAGAGAGAATGCAGCTTTAACACGTGAAGCATAGACTTCTATAAAACAGAGGAGAGTTCATGGTCTCAGGGGTTGTAACGTGTGTCCTCTCTGTCCTTTAGACACCCAGCTCCTCTCAGGGGAATGGCCTCGTTCATTGCAGCAATATGAGATTGAAGCGAAAGAGATTCCCGTTCTGGAGGAAGCAAAGATCCAAGAGCACCCATTTCCTCTCCGTCATGTCAGGCTTGCAGCTGCTCAGACTGCGGGTCAACGAGCGGTCAAAGAGGAGACGGCGGAGAGGCGTCTCAGTCCAGACATGGAGGTTGATACTTGGAACAAAGCTGAAGTCAAGAGAGAGATCGACCGTCTGAAACAGCACATCGAGCTGCCGGTCGTTTTAAAAGATGAAGTGACATCAGGTTTGTGTCATCAATGTCAAAGTCAGTTTTATTGTCACTTCTTCCATTTGTGCAAACATACAGAATACCTGAAATTTTGTTTCTCTACTGTCTGACAAAGTGAATCAATGATGAAGGAAAAAGCCACAGATACAGGAGCTAGAAACGTTTGTTAGTAGGAGATATTTAGCATTCTATGACGCCTAAAAGTATAAATATACTTGAAATACCAAAAGTAAAAATAGACTTGTATTTTATTATACTGGACTATAATTTATATACTGATGGTTTAACCTGCAACGTAAGTAAAGCTGTCATATAAATGCAATGGAGCAAAAAGTACATTCATTGCCTACAAGATGTATTAAGTATAAAGAAGCATAAAATAAGAATAATCAAGTACCTAAAAAAATCTCTGTGTTTATTTTTAGACATGCAGGAGATTCGTCCTTCCCAGCAGCCGGACTGTCTTGTCGCTGTGGAGGAAGTGAAGATTCATGACGCTAAGCAGATCAGAGAGGAGCAGGAGGAGATGTCCATCAGTCCAGACGTGGAGGCTGATGCTTTCAACGTGGAAGAAGTCAGAGATCCTGATTCAGAACCAGACGAGTGTTGTGAGCCGCTCTCGTCTTCCGAGGCTGAAACCGTGAACGAAAGCGGCGACGATGAAAGGACCGAAATGGATCGTTCATCGTCGCCTCTTCAGAGTCGAAGTGCTGAGCTGGAACAGCCGCTGAGAGGAGACCAGTCCTGCCGTTTTTGTGGTGAACATTTTATCAAGGACTCTTTTCTCATAAAACACGTGGCCACGAGTCACAAAGGGCACAAGGCCTTCAGATGCCTGGACTGCAACAAGGAGTTTGACCAAAGGCACCGGATGGTTACGCACACGAGAGTTCACACGGGCGAAAGGCCCTTTAGTTGTGATTTCTGCGGCAAAGCGTTCACTTGGAAAAGTAACCTTCTTCGTCACATGAAAAAGCACACTGGAATGAAACTCAGCACAAATCAGAACGAGGCCTTGACGTGCTTCTTATGCAACAAAAAGTTCAAACACAAGCGGTACCTCTTTAACCACGCGAGAGTTCACACGGGAGAAAAACCCTTCAGCTGCGACTTCTGCGGCAAAGCGTTCGCTTGGAAAAGTAACCTTTGTGTTCACGTGAAACGGCACACTAGAGTTCACAACGGCAGAAAACGCTGAACACACTGAACGCTGCACTGGGACACAAAACACAACCGACCTGCAACACGTAGCCGAACCTTTCACACAGCAGCTGCAGGTACAGGAGTGAGAAGAGGAAAGGAACTCAACGCTGTGGGAGAAAACGTGGGAATGAGACACTAAGTATTTTTTTCAATCTTCTCTCAAGTCTTCATTTATTATTTAAATTTAGCTAAGCAGCTAAAGCAGAGTAAGAAACAATATTTGTTTCTGAGGATGTTGGATTGTGTGAGTTTTGATTTGACTGCCTCAAATGGAGTAATTTATTTCTTTATGGTGGAGAAGCAAATAATCAGTTTGGCTTCAACATCACCGCAGTCACACATGACAGATTGTGTCTTCACTAGTTTAGTTCATTCATTTTTGTAATGAATTATCAACATCCTTCATGTTGATTTGTTGTTTTGACCTGGTAGTTATTTAAGTATCCTTTACTGCTTTATAACAAAGTTCAAAGTTTTTCAATTTTGGGGAAACAAATCATTTTTCCCCAGTTTGTCCTTTGGGCTGAAAGTGTGTTGGGGGTTGTTCAAAATAACCTCATCGTCACACAGTGCAAGTAATAAACTTGGAAAGAAAACAATCTATTTACATTCTTAACATTCAAGCATTACTTGTGTTTTGTTGTAAAAAAAAATAAAACATACAAGTTGTTTTTTCAAACTTTGTCTTCTTTATTTGTTGTTTTGAACAGCAGCCTGAAAACAGTCCTCCAGGACAGCAGGGGGCGCTGGTGGAAATCTCCCCTGTGCGATACTTCCCTGTTGCACCGGAAGTATTAACTTACGATTTATATCGGGGAGCTATGTGGCTTTCAGTTCCCGTGGAGTTTTCCTTATTTTTAGAAAGATCCAGAATTTGTCCCGTTGCGCTAAGCACACTGAAAATATTTAAACAAAATATTCAAAGTAGACAATATACTGGACGTAGCTATCGTGACGTCACCCATTAGGCTCGCTCAGCTGCTGTGAAGGAAAAATCTCCCGTGCATCTTTTTGGTACTTAAGTATTCTTATTTTATACTTCTTTACACTTACATCTTGGAGGCAATTAATGTATGTTTTGCTCCACAGCTTTACTTTTGTTGCAGGTTAAACCATCAGCATATATAGTAATTAAAAAGGAGCTCCACAGTTATGTTAGTTAATGAATAATTATAGTACAGTAGAATAAAATAGTCTACTTTTGGTACTTCAAGTATATTTATACTTTTAGGCGTCTTAGAATGCTAAATATCTCCGACTAACAAACGTTTCTAGCTCCTGTATCTGTGGTCTTTTCCTTCATCATTGGTGACACAAACCTGCTCTGAATGATGTCACTTCAGCTTTTAAAACGACCGGCAGCTCGATGTGCTGTTTCAGACGGTCGATCTCTCTCTTGACTTCAGCTTTGTTCCAAGGATCAACCTCCATGTCTGGACTGAGACGCCTCTCCTCTTTGACCCGCGGGTGCTCTTGGATCTTTGACTCCTCTGGTTGTATAGAAGTCTATATAAATGACTCTACTTCTCTTGATTTATTCCCTCAGTAAACATTGTAAACATGAGTTTGTCTCAATCTCTAGATTCAAGTCTTCTTCAATACAGCATGATGTTCATTTTGTACATTATGGTTCAACTTTAACAACGTAAGTTAATACTTCTGGTACAACGTCATGACGCACAGGGGAGATTTCCACCAGCGCCCCCTGCTGTCCTGGAGGACTGTTTTCAGGCTGCTGTTCAAAACGACAAATAAAGAAGACAAAATTTGAAAAAAAAACCAACTTGTATGTTTTATTTTTCTTTACAATAAAACACAAGTAATGCTTGAATGTAAATAGATTGTTTTCTTTCCAAGTTTATTACTTGCACGGTGTGACGATGAGGTTATTTTGAACAACCCCCAAAACACTTTCAGCCCAAACTCCATCGAGACAAGGACAAACTGGGGGAAGAAAAAAAAAAAAACAATTGAAGAACTCTGAACTTTGTTATAAAGCAGTAAAGTATACTTAAATAGCTACCAGGTCAAAACATAACAAATACACCTGAAGGATGTCACTATAAAAATGCTTTAAAAATGCTTTGATGGATTTAAAACTCTTGTCACAAACCTCCGGGTTGCCTCTGTAAAATTTGCTGTGTTTTTTCTGACAATAATTCCCCACATTTCTAACAGAAGTACAGTTTCGCTCTACAGTGCCATTTCATGTGAACAAGACGGTTACTGTTCTGAGCGAACGCTTTGCCGCAGTAGTCGCAGCTGAAGGGTTTTTCTCCCGTGTGAACTCTCGCGTGCATAACGAGCTGCTGCTTGCGTTTGAATTCCTTGTTGCATACGAAACACGTCAAGGCCTCTTTCGGATTTGTGCTGAGTTTCTTTCTGGTGTGGCTTCTCACGTGGGCAAGACGAGCCGAGCGCTGAGTGAAGGTTTTGTCACAGAAATCACAACTAAAGGGTTTTTCGCCCGTGTGAACTCTCGTGTGCGTAACCATCCGGTGCCTTTGGTCAAACTCCTTGTTGCAGTCCAGGCATCTGAAGGCCTTGTGCCCTTTGTGACTCGTGGCCACGTGTTTTATGAGAAAAGAGTCCTTGATAAAATGTTCACCACAAAAACGGCAGGACTGGTCTCCTCTCAGCGGCTGTTCCAGCTCAGCACTTCGACTCTGAAGAGGCGACGATGAACGATCCATTTCGGTCCTTTCATCGGTCACGCTTTCAGCCAGGGAAGACGAGAGCGGCTCACAGCACTCGTCTGGTTCTGAATCAGGATCTCTGACTTCTTCCACGTTGAAAGCATCAGCCTCCACGTCTGGACTGATGGACATCTCCTCCTGCTCCTCTCTGATCTGCTTAGCGTCATGAATCTTCACTTCCTCCACAGCGACAAGACAGTCCGGCTGCTGGGAAGGACGAATCTCCTGCATGTCTAAAAACACACGCATGTTAAATAACACGAAACCTGACACTAATGCATGTGTACATGTGCAAGTAAGTACGGTGGTTTCAGTCAGATGTCTTTAATGTGCCAAAAGGTTAAGGATCAACTTTGTTTTTAAAGTCATCGCAGTTTAATTTCTGTTCTTGAGGTTGCATTAATTCCTCGAGCGACTCAGCTCAAATTAAGAGTCACAAAGTTTGGAAGTACAATATCGGCTGATCAGATGTTGAACCACCTCAGCTGGTCCCTTTGCATGACTTCTACTTGTAACAGAGCATTTTAATATTGTGTCGCTACTTTTACTTGAAGGAGCTAAATGCGAGATTCAGGACATACATTGCCTCTCAACGCGGCGACGGCGTGCAGCGTTAATCAATAAAATACTTTTGTGGAATTGTAGGATGATTACGATCCAACAATTCTTGCTCTTGTGTTTGCTAATAAACAGCTGACAGAACCTGAACCTGTAGCCTATTGATTTATTCACCATACACACATATACATATATATCACAAACCTGCTGTGAACAGCGTTTCATCAGCTTTTAAAACGACCGGCAGCTCGATGTGCTGTTTCAGACGGTCGATCTCTCTCTTGACTTCAGCTCTGTTCCAAGGATCAACCTCCATGTCTGGACTGAGACGCCTCTCCTCTTTGACCCGCGGGTGCTCTTGGATCTTTGCTTCCTCCAGAACGGGAATCTCTTTCGCTTTAATCTCATATTGCTGCAACGAAGGAGGCCGTTCCCCTGAGAGCAGCTGGGTGTCTAAAGGACAGAGAGGACACACGTTACAACCCCTGAGACCATGAACTCATGTTTACTGACGAGCAGGGGGCAAGAAGTCAGATTATTTATTCCCTCAGTAAACATGAGTTTGTGTCTCAATCTCTAGTTTCAAGTCTTTAATAGAGCATGATGCTCATTTAGTAAATTATGGCCATTTAGAGTCAAACAGACCATAAAGCAGGGGACGCTTTATTTAGGGCGGGTCTTACTGTGATTGACAGGTCACTGCCTTCTACCAGATCCGTATACAGCGTCTCGACGCATTCAGATATGGTAACTTCCAGTTTACTGGTTGCAAAAAAACATGGTGACGGCAAAATCGCAGCACTCAAGGCTCCTGTCACTTTAAAACAGCAGTAAACAAACCAATGGGTGACATCACGATAACTACGTCCTGTCTATCATAACACGACGGAACCGGAAGTTGTAAATGTATTTAGTTTCCTTTAATTTTGTCCTATATTATTATAGGACAAAATAATATGAAATTGTATAATTATTTTTAACTATTGTACTGTGTCTATTATATTTCGTCTACTTTTAATATTTTGTTTAAATATGTTCAGTGTGCCTAGCGTGACGGGACCAATTCTGAATCCTGAGTTTATATCAACGTCTGTACAACGGTTACTTAGCAACCGGCTAGAAACTAACGTTCCATTAATGACGTCACAAACCTGTTCTGTTTAAAATCACTGCGGGTCTTAAAACGACCAGCTGCTCGAGCTGCTGCTTCAGTTGGCCGATTTCTCTCTTGGAGCGGACAGCTTCTTCTTCGTACTCCGTGATCGTCTTCTCGACGAGGCCGAAGATTTCCTCAACGGCCGCTTCCAGTCGCTCGTTGACCCGCAGTCTGAGCAGCTGCGAGCCCGACATGACGGAGAGATGAACCGGGAAACTCGTTACCGGTTGTAACAGTCCCCTAGTCTGCCGGTGCTCTGCGGGGTTCAAAGCTCCGCCTCGGGCATCTCTCTCTCTCCCGCTGGGCCTGGTCCGGGAGGGGCCAGCCAGGCGACAGCGGTCTATGTTTCTGGCTGTTTTGGGGCTTCGCCAACCACCTTGTTTAGCTAACAAATCCTCTTTTGTTTGGACCGCTGCGTCTCCCGTTCATTTAGTCGCGGCCCCTGAGCCGGGTCGTGACGCCGGTAAAGGTGGAGGACGAGGCGCGCGCACACTTTAGAAAAAATAAGAAATAAACTCCACTGAAATTGAAAGCCACATATTTCCCCCAATATAAATAAACTTGGGACGACGACGTAAGTTAATACTTCCGGTGCAACGTCATGACGCACAGGGGAGATTTCCACCAGCGCCCCCTGCCGTACCGGAGGACTGTTTTCAGGCTGCTGTTCAAAACAACAAATAAAAAAGACAAAGTTTAAAAAAAAAACTTGTATGTTTAATTTTTCTTTACAACAAAACACAAGTAATGCTTGAATGTTAAGAATGTAAATAGAGATTGTTTTCATTCCAAGTTTATTACTTGCACTGTGTGACGACAAGGTTATTTTGAACAACCCCCAAAACACTAGGCTCGTTCGAGATGAACTCTAACTCTTCATCTAAAGATGAACCTGAACTCTAATAGACATAAGAATAATGAAATGCAGAATGTCTACAGAATATAACGATTTATATTATCAAAAGCAGTAAAGGATACTTAAAAATAGCTACCAGGTCAAAACATAACAAATAAACCTGAAGGATGTCACTACAAAAATGAATGAACTAAATGGTGATGTTAAAACCAAACACATGATTTGCTTCTCCACCATGAAATTAATGAATTAATCCAGATGAGGCCGTCAAATCAAAAACGGACACAATCCAACATTCAAATCGTATCCTCAGAAACTTTGCTTTAGCTGCTTAGCTAAATTTAAACAATAAATGAAGACTAGAGAGAAGATTGCATAAAAATACTTAGTGTCTCATTCCCACGTTTTCTCCCACAGCGTTGAGTTCCTTTCCTCTTCTCACTCCTGTACCTGCAGCTGCTGTGTGAAAGGTTCGGCTACGTGTTGCAGGTCGGTTGTGTTTTGTGTCCCAGTGCAGCGTTCAGTGTGTCTGTTCCAGAATCCTCTGCTGCTAAACCTCTTGCCACATTTCTCACAGGGAATATGTTTCTCTCCATCGTGCTCCCGCGTGTGAATAAAACGCGCCGATTTACGAATGAATCTTTCGTCAAAGAAACTCAAACCGAAGGGTTTTCCGCCGTGGTGAACTCTAGTGTGCCGTTTCATGTGAACAAGAAGGTTACTTTTCCAAGTGAACGCTTTGCCGCAGAAGTCGCAGATGAAGGGTTTTTCTCCCGTGTGAACTCTCGCGTGCATAACGAGGTGCAGCTTGTGTTTGAACTCTGTCTTGCATACGGAGCACGTCAAGGCCTCGTTCTGATTTGTGTGGAGTTTCTCTCCGCGGTGCCGTTTCATGTGGGCAAGACGACCCGAGCTCTGAGTGAATGTTTTGTCACAGAAGTCGCAGCTGAAGGGCTTTTCGCCCGTGTGAATCCTCGTGTGCGTAATCATCCGGTGCCTTTGTTCAAACTCCTTTTTGCAGTCCAGGCATCTGAAGGCCTTGTGCCCTTTGTGACTCGTGGCCACGTGTTTTACGAGAAGAGTGTCCTTGCTAAAATGTTCACCACAAAAACGGCAGGACTTGTCTCCTCTCAGCGGCTGTTCCAGCTCAGCACTTAGAATCTGAAGCGGCGTCGATGAACAATCCATATCGTCGTAGTCGCTGTCGGTCACGGTTTCAGCCTCGGAAGACGAGAGCGGCTCACAGCACTCGTCTGGTTCTGAATCAGGATCTCTGACTTCGTCCACGTTGAAAGCATCAGCCTCCACGTCTGGACTGATGGACATCTCCTCCTGCTCCTCTCTGATCTGCTTAGCGTCATGAATCTTCACTTCCTCCACAGCGACAAGACAGTCCGGCTGCTGGGAAGGACGAATCTCCTGCATGTCTAAAAATAAAAAAAAGGTACTTCATTATTCTTATTTTATGCTTCTTTATACATCTTGGAGGCAATTAATATACTTTTTGCTCCATTGCATTTATATGACAGCTTTACTTGCGTTGCAGGTTAAACCATCAGTATATAAAGTAATTATAGTCCAGAAGAATAAAATAGTCTACTTTTACTTTTGGTACTTCAAGTAAATTTATACTTTTAGGCGTCTTAGAATGCTAAATATCTCCTACTAACAAACGTTTCTAGCTCCTGTATCTGTGGTCTTTTCCTTCATCATTGGTGACACAAACCTGCTCTGAATGATGTCACTTCAGCTTTTAAAACGACCGGCAGCTCGATGTGCTGTTTCAGACGGCCGATCTCTCTCTTGACTTCAGCTTTGTTCCAAGGATCAACCTCCATGTCTGGACTGAGACGTCTCTCCTCTTTGACCCGCCGGTGCTCTTGGATCTTTGCTTCCTCCAGAACGGGAATCTCTTTCGCTTTAATCTCATATTGCTGCAACGAAGGAGGCCGTTTCCCTGAGAGCAGCTGGGTGTCTGAAGGACAGAGAGGACACACGTTACAACCCCTGAGACCATGAACTCATGTTTACTGACGAGCAGGGGGCAAGAAGTCAGATTATTTATTCCCTCAGTAAACATGAGTTTGTGTCTCAATCTCTAGTTTCAAGTCTTTAATACAGCATGATGCTCATTTAGTAAATTATGGCCATTTAGAGTCAAACAGACCATAAAGCAGGGGACGCTTTAGGGCGGGTCTTACTGTGATTGACAGGTCACTGCCTTCTACCAGACCCGTATGCTGCGTCTCGACGCATTCAGATATGGTAACTTCCAGTTTACTGGTTGCAAAACAACATGGTGACGGCAAAATCGCAGCAATCAAGGCTCCTGTCACTTTAAAACAGCAGTAAACAAACCAATGGGTGACATCACGATAACTACGTCCAGTCTATCATAACACGACGGAACCGGAAGTTGCAAATGTATTTAGTTTCCTTTAATTTCGTCCTTTAGTGCTGCATATACTATTATTATTTTTAACTATTGTACTGTGTCTATTATATTTCGTCTACTTTGAATATTTGGTTTAAATATGTTCAGTGTGCCTAGCGTGACGGGACCAATTCTGAATCCTGAGTTTATATCAACGTCTGTACAACGGTTACTTAGCAACCGGCTAGAAACTAACGTTCCATTAATGACGTCACAAACCTGCTCCGTTTAAAATCACTGCGGGTCTTAAAACGACCAGCTGCTCGAGCTGCTGCTTTAGTTGGCCGATTTCTCTCTTGGAGCGGACAGCTTCTTCTTCGTACTCCGTGATCGTCTTCTCGACGAGGCCGAAGATTTCCTCAACGGCCGCTTCCAGTCGCTCGTTGACCCGCAGTCTGAGCAGCTGCGAGCCCGACATGACGGAGAGATGAACCGGGAAACTCGTTACCGGTAAAGGTGGAGGACGAAGCGCGCGGGCACACTTTTAAAAATAAGAAATACAATCCATATGAGATGAAAACCACATAACTCCCCGATATGAATAAACTTCGGGCGACGTAAGTTAATACTTCCGGTTCGACGTCATGACGCACAGGGGAGAATCCCACCAGCGCCCCCTGCCGTCCTGGAGGACTGTTTTCAGGCTGCTGTTCTTAAATAAAAAAGACAACGTTTGAAAAAACAACTTGTAGGTTTTATTTTTCTTTACAACAAAACACAAGTAATGCTTGAATGTTAAGAATGTAAATAGAGATTGTTTTCTTTCCAAGTTTATTACTTGCACTGTGTGACGATGAGGTTATTTTGAACAACCCCCAAAACACTTTCAGCCCAAAGGACAAACGGGGGAAAAATGATTTGTTTCCCCAAAATTTAAAAACTTTGAACTTTGTTATAAAGCAGTAAAGGATACTTAAATAACTTCCAGGTCAAAACAACAAATCAACATGAAGGATGTTGATAATTCATTACAAAAATGAATGAACTAAACTAGTGAAGACACAATCTGTCATGTGTGACTGCGGTGATGTTGAAGCCAAACTGATTATTTGCTTCTCCACCATAAAGAAATAAATTACTCTATTTGAGGCAGTCAAATCAAAACTCACACAATCCAACATCCTCAGAAACAAATATTGTTTCTTACTCTGCTTTAGCTGCTTAGCTAAATTTAAATAATAAATAAAGAAAACAAGAGAGAAGATTGTATAAAAATACTTGGTGTCTCATTCCCACGTTTTCTCCCACAGCGTTGAGTTCCTTTCCTCTTCTCACTCCTGTACCTGCAGCTGCTGTGTGAAAGGTTCGGCTATGTGTTGCAGGTCGGTTGTGTTTTGTGTCCCAGTGCAGCGTTCAGTGTGTCTGTTCCAGAATCCTCTGCTGCTAAACCTCTTGCCACATTTCTCACAGGGAATATGTTTCTCTCCATCGTGCTCCCGCGTGTGAATAAAACGCGCCGATTTACGAATGAATCTTTCGTCAAAGAAACCCAAACCGAAGGGTTTTCCGCCGTTGTGAACTCTAGTGTGCCGTTTCATGTGAACAAGAAGGTTACTTTTCCAAGCGAACGTTTTGCCGCAGAAGTCGCAGATGAAGGGTTTTTCTCCCGTGTGAACTCTCGTGTGCGTAACGAGCTGCTGCTTGCGTTTGAATTCCTTGTTGCATTTGAAGCACGTCAAGGCCTCTTTCAGATTTGTGCGGAGTTTCTTTCCGATGTGCTTTTTCATGTGACGAAGACGACTCGAGCTCTGAGTGAAGGTTTTGTCACAGAAATCACAACTAAAGGGTTTTTCGCCCGTGTGAACTCTCGTGTGCGTAACCATCCGGTGCCTTTGGTCAAACTCCTTGTTGCAGTCCAGGCATCTGAAGGCCTTGTGGCCTTTGTGACTCGTGGCCACGTGTTTTATGAGAAAAGAGTCCTTGATAAAATGTTCACCACAAAAACGGCAGGACTTGTCTCCTCTCAGCGGCTGTTCCAGCTCAGCACTTCGACTCTGAAGAGGCGACGATGAACGATCCATTTCGGTCCTTTCATCGTCGCCGCTTTCGTTCACGGTTTCAGCCTCGGAAGACGAGAGCGGCTCACAGCACTCGTCTGGTTCTGAATCAGGATCTCTGACTTCGTCCACGTTGAAAGCATCAGCCTCCACGTCTGGACTGATGGACATCTCCTCCTGCTCCTCTCTGATCTGCTTAGCGTCATGAATCTTCACTTCCTCCACAGCGACAAGACAGTCCGGCTGCTGGGAAGGACGAATCTCCTGCATGTCCAAAAATAAACAAAGATTTTTTTAGGTACTTGATTATTCTTATTTTATGCTTCTTTACACTTGGAGGCAATTAATGTACGTTTTGCTCCACAGCTTTACTTGCGTTGCAGGTTAAACCATCAGTATATGAAGTAATCATAATTCAGCAGAATAAAACAGTCTACTTTTACTTTTGGTACTTCAAGTAAATTTATACTTTTAGGTGTCTTAGAATGCTAAATATCTCCGACTAACAAACGTTTCTAGCTCCTGTATCTGTGGTCTTTTCCTTCATCATTGGTGACACAAACCTGCTCTGAATGATGTCACTTCAGCTTTTAAAACGACCGGCAGCTCGATGTGCTGTTTCAGACGGTCGATCTCTCTCTTGACTTCAGCTCTGTTCCAAGGATCAACCTCCATGTCTGGACTGAGACGCCTCTCCTCTTTGACCCGCGGGTGCTCTTGGATCTTTGCTTCCTCCAGAACGGGAATCTCTTTCGCTTTAATCTCATATTGCTGCAATGAAGGAGGCCGTTTCCCTGAGAGCAGCTGGGTGTCTAAAGGACAGAGAGGACACACGTTACAACCCCTGAGACCATGAACTCATGTTTACTGACAAGCAGGGGGCAAGAAGTCAGATTATTTATTCCCTCAGTAAACATTGTAAACATGAGTTTATGTCTCAATCTCTAGTTTCAAGTCTTCTTCAATACAGCATGATGTTCATTTAGTAAGTGATGGTCATTTAGAGTCAAACAGACCATAAAGCAGGGGACGCTTTAGGGCGGGGCTACAGGGTGATTGACAGGTCTCTCTCTCAGAGACATACAGCTTCTCTACTTCACTCAAATATGGTCACTTTCTGTTCATTGGTTGCAAAAACCCAACATCGGTCTATTCCCATAACGTAACACGACTTAGAAATGTATTTAGTTTCCTTTTTTACACTAGTGTATTTATTCTGTTCTGTCTTTTACTACTTTAAGTTTTCCACATATTTTCTCTGCGTGTAGCGGGGAGGGGACAACTCTAGCTCCATTAATGACGTCACAAACCTGTTCTGGTTAAAATCACTTTGGGTCTTAAAACGACCAGCTGCTCGAGCTGCTGCTTCAGATGGCCGATTTCTCTCTTGGAGCGGACAGCTTCTTCTTCGTACTCCGTGATCGTCTTCTTGACGAGGCCAAAGATTTCCTCAACGGCCGCTTCCAGTCGCTCGTTGACCCGCAGTCTGAGCAGCTGCGAGCCCGACATGACGGAGAGAAACCGGGAAAACGTTCACGGTAATGGTGGAGGACGAAGCGCCTGCATAGTTTAAACGAACATTTAAAATAAAGTCCTTAAAAACTATCCTAAACTATTTGGCGCCAACCGTTGAATTACGGCATTCGTTCTTCTTCTTTCCCTTACGTTGGTTATTACTTCCGGGTTCAACGTCATTACGCACAGGACTCGTCCTGCAGCGCCCCCTGCCGCCTGGATGACTAGTCTTACTCAAATGGGAATACTGCTTGGTTTCTTTATAAAGGCTGTTACTTATGGTTTAAGTGACACAGTAAAACATGTAATGTAGCAACTAGAAATGAGTACACAGTTGTTGCTGAATTAACTAGTATTTGTTAGCTCTTTTCAAAGTGGGAAAGTCTTCAGAAAAACCCAAGTGATCAGACATATTGAATTCCAGCACTTTGTTCCTTACATAGATCACATATGTGAGCGAAGGACATTTGCTAAATGGACTATTAAACTAATTGAATTTAAAAACACTTCATCTTAAAACTCTTACTCTACTTATGTGAAGATGTGATTATTTTTATAACCAAATAGCACGTGATTCTAACGGCTCCTGATGGACAAGGACAAACTGAAAACAAACAAAGTAAAAACATTGTTTCTCATGTTGAACAACTTTGAAAAGGGTCTGAACTACCAGGTCAAAACAGGAGAAATAAACCTGGAGGATTTTGATAATCGCTTTGCTTTTTGTGAGGAAAACATACTTATATATAAATCAAACTCCTGAACACACAAACTCAGTCATCTGCGACTACAGTGAAGTTAAAGCCAAAGAGTTTATTTGCGTACTCCAGATGAAACGGTAACAGTATCAAATGTTAAGAATGTAAATAGAGATTGTTTTCTTTCCAAGTTTATTACTTGCACTGTGTGACGATGAGGTTATTTTGAATAACCCCCAAAACACTTTCAGCCCAAACTCCATCGAGAAAAGGACAAACTGGGGAAATAATGATTTGTTTTCCCCATATTGAAGAACTTTGAACTTTGTTATAAAGCAGTAAAGGTAAAGGATAATATCGTATCGTGGGACCTCTGGTGAGTCCGACCCCTAACGCTTGGTGTCCCGTTCCCGCTTTAAGGGTTCTCCCCTTCCATCTCCGGTCCTTGGAGTTTCTCGCTCATGTGTCGTTTCCACGACTCGTGGACCTGCATGTGCACGGTCAGGTTGGCTTGGGTGTGAAAGGTCCGGCCGCACGTCGAGCAGCGGAAGTTTCTCGCGCTTTTGTTTTGCGTCCCTCGGCAAAACCTCAAGTGGCTGCTGATGGCGAAGCTCTTGCCGCACTTGTTACAAAAATACGGTTTCTCTCCGGTGTGAACCCGCATGTGGACGATGCGACTCGAGTTCTGGGCGAATGTTTTGTCGCAGTAGTCGCAGCTGAAGGGCTTCTCGCCCGTGTGGATCCTCGTGTGCTGGATCACGTGGTACCTTTGTTCAAACTCCTTTTTGCACTCCAGGCATTTAAAGGCCTTGTGCCCTTTGTGACTCTTGGCCACGTGTCTTATGAGGAAAGAGTCCTTCCTGAAAGCCTTGCCACAAAAGCGGCAGGACTTGTCTCCTCTCGGAGGCTGTTCCAGTCCCACGAAGACGTCGACGCTTCGTGGGACTGGAACAGCGCCTCTTTCTGCGATGTTTTCTTTTGCGGTTCCAGCCGCGGACGACGGGAGCCGCTTGCAGTTATCGTCCGGTTCTGAATCGGGATCTCCGTCTTCATCCTCCTCCCCCTCCTCATCGTCGGAGGCGTCAGCCTTCCCGTCCCGACCAATGCACCGCTCCGCCGGCTCCTCCTTGATCTGCGGGTGCTCCGGGATCTCTGTTTCCTCCCGAACGAGGATCTCTTCTAACTTTATGCTAAGCTGCTGCGATGAAGGAGGCAGTTCTGCAGAATCCGGTTTGATGTCTAAAAATGAGAAGGAAGACGTGTTATAGCAGGGTTCTTACGGTCATGGACATTTAAAATGGTTATTTCCAGGCCTGGAAAAGTCCTGGAAAAAAATATGTTTGCGACGTTTATTTACTCTGAGTTTGAAATAATTAATATGCTTTTAAAAGAAAGACGCTCAAAATATAAGCAGGCATACATACAGGCATCTATATAAATGTTTATTCTTTTAATCAAACTATTGTCTCATTCATTTATGTTATTTAAGGTTTACTGTATGCTTTGTATTCTCATTGTTAGTTTAACTACTACATTTACTCACTTTTTACTGTTTACACCCAAATTTCACTAAATGTTTGGTCATGGAAATGTGGTTTAAAGTCATGGAAATACATTAGTCAGAATGTGTATGAACCCTGTTATAGCCTGTTAAATATTCCTGATATCGAACACAAACGTGTTATTAAAAATCATAGAGCCAGAGCTCCACAGGTCTATTTGACTCTAAATGGAGCATCATTTAATAAATGAACATCAGGCTGTATTGAAGAAGACTCAAGACTAGAGATTGAGACATAAACTCAGGTTTGCAATGTTTACTAAGGGAATAAATCAAGAGAGAAGTAGAGTCGTTTTCTCATAGACTTCCACACAATCTGACCGTTGCCCCCTGCTGGTCAGAAGAAAGAATTACAGTTTTAAGACACTTCCGCATTGGCTTTACTAGGCAGAACCGGATGTTGCCACCTTAAGGTGAAACAAATACAAAAATAAAGTCCATCTCATCCATATAACGTTTAATTATGGCGACTTTGCTCAAATCTTTTTCACAAAGTGAATAATAATGGCTGCTGTTCAACGCTACCGGCCGAACATGGATGACGTCACAAACCTTTTCTGGTTAAAATCACTTCTGGTCTTAAAACGACCAGCTGCTCGAGCTGCTGCTTCAGATGGCCGATTTCTCTCTTGGAGCGGACAGCTTCTTCTTCGTACTCCGTGATCGTCTTCTCGACGAGGCCAAAGATTTCCTCAACGGCCGCTTCCAGTCGCTCGTTGACCCGCAGTCTGAGCAGCTGCGAGCCCGACATGACGGAGAGATGAACCGGGAAACTCGTTACCGGTAAAACAAAACAAAAAGGTGGAGGACGAGGCGCGCCCACACTTATAAACTCCACGGGAACTGAAAGTTCTTGGATAAGAAGCCGCAGAATTCACCGACACGAACCAAACGACCGTTAAATGAACGCTTCCGGTTGAACGTCATCATCTTTCTCTTCTTCTTTGATGTGTATTGTGGCGGTTGACAAACAACGAATTGGTGCATTACCGCCACCAACTGGTGTGGAGGATGTCCAGTACTTACACTATTTCATTATATATAATATTACATACATTTTATGAATGAGTTAATACTCATATTTCCTCAATATAATTTATTCTAAGATACATAAATAGTATTAGGTTACATTTACTTCTAGAGTATTTCTATATTTATATTACATGAGTAGTAATTAATTAATACAAACAGGCTCATATTTTCTCAATAATATTAGTAATTCTACGATACTGAAATAGTATTTGATAACATTTACTTCTAGAGATATCTATTACATCAAAATGTACTTTTATCTTGCTGAGGCTTCTTCCTTGCTCATATTTCTTTACAATAACAATATTCACCTTTTGTTTGTATCATGTTTTCCTACTTTTGCTAGTGCACTGTTCAGCCCAGTGTCTTAATATTAGTTTTATTTCTCCTGTTCCTTCCTGCTCACCTCCATTCTCCCACTTTCCTCTAAACTCGGTGAAACCATTGTTCCTTTCTGTCCTCCGTCCTCTGCTTCTGCCAGCGTTGATACTTGAGTAAAAGGAGCTCACTGTGTTGTAGAGCGAGAGAGAGAGACTGTTTAACACTTGCAGCACAGACCTTGTTCTTCTTCTCCTCCTTCTGTTGCGTTCACAACAAAATTAACGGAGCTGGAGTTCTGAAACCGAACATATAAACGTACTAAATACTTGATCAACACTTTAACTTATTCTGATCTGTTGACCATAACTATGTTTCTCATTTTGTTATTTGCAGCATGTTAAATGCATCAATGCTGAACTCGGTTCAGGTTCACTACAATGTGTTTGGGGTTGCTCTTCTGGTGGGATAAGAACCATGAAGATGCTTAATTGTGACAAAACAGGAAATATTCCATATTCATCCATTACAGTCTCCAACTGAACTGCAGAGCCAAGTGATGTGGTGCGTTCAGGCCCCGTGGGATTCACCTCCTGACTCTCAGCTTCGTCCACCAGTCTGTCAGGAAGCAGAACTCTCTCCTCACTCTCTCTCTTTTAGACTCCTATGTCTGACTGCTGCTGAGTACAGAATGATAGTTTTTCTTAATATATATGTTGTCTCAATGTTTTTTAAAAATCTATTTGCACTTTATTGTTATTATCTGTGTAGTGTTCTCGTGCAGTGTGTTGAAACTCTGGACTAAACAGCGAGTTAAACCGCAGTCAATGAAGACAGAATCGTAGTAAGTTTCACCCATTTACTGTCACTCTTTTCCCTCAATCATGCTGCTGAAAACTGCAAACAAAGACAGTACAAACATTCAGTTAAACATAACATTTCACAGTAGTAAATATAAATATACATTGCATATTTATCAGTGGCGGGCCGTCAGGGCTTGCTAAGCCTTCTCTGCTGGCCTAAACAGAATCACAAAGTTTAAATTTAAATTTCATTTTTTTATAATTTTTTTTTTTTTAATAATTAAAAGTTATAGCTATTTTATAATTGTGCGCCGGTTAGACAGTAGGCGTACGTACAAATCCACAACCCGCCACTGATATTTATACATTGCAGCACTCATGGCATTGCCTCTACGATGCTTCCCCGTGGATGCCAGCGGATTCTGGAGCACGCATGTTACTCAACCGGAAGTACTGAAACCGGACACCATTTAACCGGAAGTACCCATACCGGAAGTCACGAAAGGAACAGGAAAATCATATTGCTAATAACTATGTCTTGAAATAAACAACCATAAACAACAAAGATGACATTTAAAATGCCGTAAAGGCAACACAATCTGTATTCACTTTATATGTTGCACAGAAGAAAAACGTTTTTTCAATTCCTCTGTATGTTTGGTGCATGTGGAAAAATTGACAGTAAAGCTGACTTTGACTTTGACTTAAACAAACTGTATTTTAGGGAAGAAGAAGAGTGAAAATCCACCAGAAATCCAGCAGGTCGCTAAACTTCAAGCGTGTCTTAAAGACATCAAAACCTGGATGACCTGCAACTTCCTGCTGCTGAACTCGGACCAGACTGAAGTTATGTTACTCTGACCAGAACACCTCAGAAATCAAGTATCTGATGATATGGTTTCTCTGGATGGCATCGCTCTGGCATCTACCACCACCGTAAGGAATCTCAGAGTTATTTTTGACCAGGACCTGTCCTTTGGCTCCCACGTGAAACAGATCTCAAGGACCGCCTTTTTTCACCTACGGAACATCTCAAAGATCCGGCACATCCTGTCTCAATGCGATGCAGAAACATTGATTCACGCATTTGTTCCCTCAAGACTGGATTACTGTAACTCCGTATTGGATCTCTCCAGTTGATCCAGAATGCTGCAGCTCGTGTACTAACGAGGACGCGGAAGAGAGATCACATTACTCCTTTACTAGCTGCTCTCCACTGGCTTCCTGTAATATCGAGAATCATATTTAAAATCCTTCTCCTTACCTACAAAGCCTTAACTGGTGATGCACCATCATATCTTAAGGACCTCATAGTGCCATATTACCCCACGAGAGCATTACGCTCACTGAATGCAGGGTTACTTGTGGTTCCCAGAGTGTTAAAAAGTAGGTTGGGGACTAGAGCTTTCAGTTATCGGGCTCCTCTTCTGTGGAATCAGCTTCCACTTTCAGTCCGGGGGGCAGACAGTCACCTCATTTAAGAGTAGACTCAAGACTTTCCTCTTTGATAGCGCTCATAGTTAGGGCTGTTTCAGGCTTATAGTTAGGGCTGGCTCAGGTTTGCCCTGGTCCAGCCCCTAGATATGCTGCTATAGGCCCAGACTGCTGGGGGAGCCTCTGTGCTTCCTTGTCTCAAATGCCCATGGATGGTGGCTGTCTGGAGCCGGTCCTGCTTGCTGCCATGGCCCTGCTGATGCCCGTCCTCTCTATCTCTTTCTGCTTCATGGATCGTGGACCATGCCTACTACTCGAATGAATATGAATAATTTCTGTCATATTCATGTAATGTGCTGTAACTCTGTTAAGTTGTTCATTCTGGTCACATGACATTTGTTGCTTCTGTCCATCCGGGGAGAGGGATCCTCCTCTGTTGCTCTCCTGAAAGTTTCTTCCTTTTTTTCCTGTGAAAGGGTTTTTACTATCTTTATTTGGGGAGTTTTTTCTGATCCGATGTGAGGTCCCGGGACAGGGATGTTATGTGTACAGATTGTAAAGCCCTCCGAGGCAAACTTGTATTTGTGATGTTGGGCTATATAAAATAAACTGAATTGAATTGAATTGAAAACTGTGGAGCCGTCTCCAAACCCCATTATTTTAAGGAGAGATTACCTTCTGAAAGTTAAAGTAATCCGTGTTTCGAACAGAGAAATTAACTCTATTCTCTCTCTCTCTCCCTCTCTCTCTTTCTCAGACTGCTTCTCTTCCTGGAATGAACCACAGCTTTAAAGCCGCTCCCTGTTCTTCTTGCTCTGCAACACAGCGAGCTCCGCTCTGACTGTATTTCCTGGTTCCCTCCTCTTCAGATCTACAGTTGTACAGATGGGTGTAACCAACATGGTGCTGAAGTGCAGCAGCTGACGTGCCCCGTTCACTGCAGAGACAGATCAGAGCTCAAAGTAGAGACGCTTCTGAGGAAGTTAAACTCAGACAGTCGTTGTCTTTGAGGTGAAATGGAGCAGAAAGGAGTTCAGCTGGACCGGGAAAGCAGGAGCAGCAGAAAGAAGGATCCGGTGACTCTTCCCTGTGGACACAACTACTGCATGAACTGTATTAAAGCCCACTGGGATGAAGAGGATGGGAAGAAACTCTACAGCTGCCCTCAGTGTAGGAAGACCTTCAGATGGAGGCCTGTCCTGCTGAAAAACACCATGTTAGCAGATTTAGTGGAGCAACTGAAGAAGACTGGACTCCATGCTGCTGCTGCTGATCACTGCTATGCTGGACCTGAAGATGTGGCCTGTGATGTCTGCACTGGGAGGAGACGGAAAGCCTTCAAGTCCTGTCTGGTGTGTCTGATCTCTTACTGTGAGAAACACCTTCAACCTCATCATGATGTTCCTCAATTAAAGAGACACAAGCTGGTGGAGCCCTCCAACAAGCTCCAGGAGAACATCTGCTCTCGTCACAATGAGGTGATGAAGATCTTCTGCCGTACTGACCAGCAGTGTATCTGTTACCTCTGCTTAATGGAGGAACATAAAGGCCACGACACAGTCTCAGCTGCAGCAGAAAGGACCGAGAGGCAGAGAGAGCTGGAGGGGAGTCGACTAAACATCCAGCAGAGAATCCAGGACAGAGAGGAAGACGTGAAGCTGCTTCATCAGGAGGTGGAGGCCGTCAATCTCTCTGCTGATAAAACAGTGGAGGACAGCGAGAAGATCTTCACCCAGCTGATCCGTCTCCTGGAGGAAAGAAGCTCTGACGTGAAGCAGCAGGTCAGATCCCAGCAGAGAACTGAAGTGAGTCGAGTCAAAGAGCTTCAGGAGAAGCTGGAGCAGGAGATCACTGAGCTGAAGAGGAACGACGCTGAGCTGCAGAAGCTCTCACACACAGAGGATCTCAACCAGTTTCTCCACAACTACCCCTCACTGTCACCACTCAGTGAGTCTACAGGCTCATCCAGCATCAACATCCGTCCTCTGAGATACTTTGAGGACGTGACAGCGTCTGTTTCAGAAGTCAGAGATGAACTACAGGACGTCCTGAGAGAGAAATGGACAAACGTCTCACTGACGGAGACTGAAGTGGACGTTTTACTGTCACAACCAGAGCCCACGACCAGAGCTGGATTCTTAGAGTATTCACGTAAAATCACACTGGATCCAAACACAGCAAACACACTGCTGTTGTTATCTGATGGAAACAGAAAAACAACTTCAATGAGTCATCAGTCTTATTCTCACCACCCAGACAGATTCACTGGATGCTTACAGGTCCTGAGTAGAGAGAGTCTGACTGGACGTTGTTACTGGGAGGTGGAGTGGAGAGAAGTAGTTCATATAGCAGTTGCATACAAGGATATCAGCAGATCAGGCAGCTGGGATGAATGTGTATTTGGACGAAACAACAAATCTTGGGCGTTATGTTGTAACCAAGATTCTAGTTCTAACCTTTTGTACAACAAAGCCCCAACTCCCGTTTCAAGTTCTCAGCCCTCCAGAGTAGGAGTGTACCTGGATCACAGAGCAGGTGTTCTGTCCTTCTACAGCGTCTCTGAAACCATGACTCTCCTCCACAGAGTCCAGACCACATTCACTCAGCCTCTCTATGCTGGACTTGGTGTTTATGATTCCTTTGCTGAGTTGTGTAAACTGAAATAGACAGAAGTCCTTGAAGGGTTCAACTCATGTAGTCTCCATGTTTGTGGCTGACAGCTGATTGTTGAGGCGTTTCTTCACTGCAGAGATCAGCTGTTGTTTCTCTGCAGGAACATTTAAACTTCTCTGAGCTCTAAATGTCTGATGAATATTTGCATTGATGCTTTTTAATATTATTTCTCTTCCACTGCATGTTTCTGAAGAGAGAAAGCAGCAGACCTTCATTTATCTGAGATCTTTGTTCTCTTTGTGTGTATTTGCAATGGAGTCTTTAATTACATGTATTTGTTTGGCAGACATATGAGCTATTATTAAACTTTAATGATCATTATCACAATCAACGAGGAGATAAATAATTATTCTCTTTAGTATAAATGAGATTCTGGTCAAACTGATTGATTGTGTGGATGAATCTGAACATGAAATCATTGATCAAGAGTCATTTCATAGACTTTACTGATGGGATGTGAGAACAAACTGAATGTTTACAGGATGAATAAACAAATATGAGCATAGTTTATTATTCTTGTCTTCATTCCAGGGTTTCATGCAAAGCTGATGTATAAAATATGAAAATCATATGAGAGCATAACTGAGTCAGTTCTCCTGTACAGGCATGCTTCCACCAACTAAATATTTAAATATTATATTTCAGTGTGATGTTTTAGTATCAACATGATTCTTTCCAATCGTCAGTGAAACTTGAATCCTGTTAATCGTTTGATGAAAATATAAAAGTTTGAGTGTGATCTCTGTTGATTAGTTGTGAACAAAGATAAAAGGATGCTTCTGATTAAATTAGAACAAAGTAAAGTTGATCAATGCTATAGGTTTATTTTATGACATCAATCAACAACAACTGCATAATCAGCTGATCTGGTTCATTCATTTCGTTCTTGATTATATTTTTTATGCTATTATTGCAGGATTCTGTGGTGTATTGATCACATTCACGTTATATGGTTGTTATGATTACTAATGCTTTTTGGACCTCAGGAACCACCGTCCTTTTCTAGGTTTGTATCGCGCATGCGCGGTAACGACTGAAGTTATTCATGTCCGGATAAAGTAAACAAACGCCAGCTCGTCCGTTCACTACAGAACTGAACGTTTCTAGCAGGAGGGAGACACTCGGTGTCAGTACGAGTGAGTACGATGAACCTGTTGGGAAGAATTGACGAGTTAAAGCCAGAAAATGAACAACGGTCAGCGGGCTTAGAACAGATGAACAGTTCTTTGAAGCTAATGACGTAGCCGCGCTTCTCACGCTACTTACGCGCGTTTGAGAAGTCTCGTGCAGCCCGGAAAGCCAAAAGATAAGACATGTGATGACATAGTGGCCATCCTAAAGGAACATTATGAGCAGAAAGCCTTTATTGGGAGCAGAGAGGTTTCGTTTTAACCGGTGTAGCCAAAAAGCTAACCAGCCGGTGGCCCAGTATGTAGCCGAGTTGAAACGATGCGCAGCTAACGATGCGCAGCTAACTCATCACCACAAGACTTCATAGACACGTACACTATAAGTACTTCTGCTTAAAATTACAAACTATTTAAAGTTAATAATTGTTTAGTCGACTTTTCATATGAATACAAACAAATGTGTTGGTGTCATTTAAACAAATTAATGAATTACATTCTGAAGTTATGAGTGTGGTCTGAACTTTACATACATATATATAATATATAAATATGTATAGTAGTAAGTAGTGTTGTGTACCTCAAGTTTTCAGAAAGCGGCTAAAGGTTTTCAGAATATACACCCAAATAAATACCTGATTAAAGTACTCATTACTGTAATCTAATATCTTCAATGAGTTAAAGTCCCTGTGGTAATATTCTTAAAGGTACAGACCCAACCCTGGTTACAAACTAAAAACAAGGTTTGGACACAACTGTAAAAATCTACTGAAGATTTAACATTTCATAGTGAGTGAATATTTCATCTATACTAACTCTAAATATATACGTCGTTAAAATATGATGGGAGCAGCCGCACAATCTTCTGATAATTGATTTAGTCAATTCCTCAGATTAATAACGTGCACACACACCTCAGTTTAACAGGTGGCTGCTTGTTGTATTTGGTATTTGGTGGATTTTCAGACAAAGACAACGAGCAGCAGAACATTTCCAACATGACAAGTTTATTGATCTGCAAAGTCTCTGTTTTTTACAAAAGCATGAGGAGAACGAAAAAGAACATTTGGAGAAGTCTTTACTAAACCAGTGCACGTCGTCATTGAGACACAAAGTTGAGTCAAATACAAGTGCTGCTGTTTTTTTTACCTTCTGAAAGTTAAAGTAATCCATGTTTCTTACAGATAAATTAACTCTATTGTCTCTCTCTCTTTCTCAGACTGCTTCTCTTCCTGGATTGAACCACAGCTTTAAAGCCGCTCCCTGTTCTTCTTGCTCTCCAACACAGCGAGCTCTGCTCTGACTGAGCTCAAAGTAGAGTCGCTTCTGAAGAAGTTAAACTCAGACAGTCGTTGTCTTTGAGGTGAAATGGAGCAGAAAGGAGTTCAGCTGGATCGGGAAAGCTTCTCTTGTTCCATCTGTCTGGATCCACTGAAGGATCCGGTGACTATTCCCTGTGGACACAGCTACTGCATGAACTGTATTAAAGCCCACTGGGATGAAGAGGATAGGAAGAAACTCCACAGCTGCCCTCAGTGTAGGAAGACCTTCAGACCGAGGCCTGTCCTGGTGAAAAACACCATGTTAGCATTTTTGGTGGAGCAACTGAAGAAGACTGGACTACAAGCTGCTCCTGCTGATCACTGCTTTGCTGGACCTGAAGATGTGGCCTGTGATTTCTGCACTGGGAGGAGACGGAAAGCCTTCAAGTCATGTCTGATGTGTCCGGCGTCTTACTGTGAGAAACACCTCCAGCGTCATTATGACGTTCCTCCATTAAAGAGACACAAGCTGGTGGAGCCCTCCAACAAGCTCCAGGAGAACATCTGCTCTCGTCACGATGAGGTGATGAAGATCTTCTGCCGTACTGATCAGCAGTGTATCTGTTACCTCTGCTTAATGGATGACCATAAAGGCCACGACACAGTCTCAGCTGCAGCAGAAAGGACCGAGAGGCAGAGAGAGCTGGAGGGGAGTCGACTAAACATCCAGCAGAGAATCCAGGACAGAGAGGAAGACGTGAAGATGCTTCATCAGGAGGTGGAGGCCGTCAATCTATCTGCTGATAAAACAGTGGGGCACAGCGAGAAGATCTTCACCCAGCTGATCCGTCGCCTGGAGAAAAGAAGCTCTGATGTGAAGCAGCAGGTCAGATCCCAGCAGAGAACTGAAGTGAGTCGAGTCAAAGAGCTTCAGGAGAAGCTGGAGCAGGAGATCACTGAGCTGAAGAGGAACGACGCTGAGCTGCAGAAGCTCTCACACACAGAGGATCTCAACCAGTTTCTCCACAACTACCCCTCACTGTCACCACTCAGTGAGTCTACAGACTCATCCAGCATCAACACCCGTCCTCTGAGATACTTTGAGGACGTGACAGCGTCTGTTTCAGAAGTCAGAGATAAACTACAGGACGTCCTGAGAGAGAAATGGACAAACGTCTCACTGACGGAGACTGAAGTGGATGTTTTACTGTCACATCCAGAGCCCACGACCAGAGCTGGATTCTTAAAGTATTCACGTAAAATCACACTGGATTCAAACACAGCACACACATGGCTGTTATTATCTAATGGGAACAGAAAAGCTAAATCAGTGAGAAAACATCAATCGTATTCAAGTCACCCAGACAGATTCACTGAATGTCGTCAGGTCCTGAGTAGACAGAGTCTGACTGGACGTTGTTACTGGGAGGTGGAGTGTGGAGGAGAAGTTGATATAGCAGTTGCATACAAGGCTATCATGAGAGAAGGCAGCACGGTTGAATCTGTGTTTGGACGAAACAACAAATCTTGGGCGTTATGTTGTGACCGAGATGATAGTTCTTGCTTTTGGTACAACAATGATGTAACTCCCGTCTCAGGTCCTCCGTCCTCCAGAGTAGGAGTGTACCTGGATCACAGAGCAGGTGTTCTGTCCTTCTACAGTGTCTCTGAAACCATGACTCTCCTCCACAGAGTCCAGACCACATTCACTCAGCCTCTCTATGCTGGAGTTGGTTTTTATTCTTATGGAACCACTGCTGAGTTGTGTAAACTGAAATAGACAGAAGTCCTTGAAGGGTTCAACTCATGTAGTCTCCATGTTTGTGTCTGACAGCTGATTGTTGAGGCGTTTCTTCGCTGCACAGAGATCAGCTGTCGTTTCTCTGCATGAACTTTAAACTTCTCTGATCTCTAAAGGTCTCATGAATATTTGCATTGATGCTTTTTAATATTGTTGTTTCTCTTCCACTGCATGTTTCTGAAGAGAAAGCAGCAGACCTTCATTTATCTGAGATCTTTGTTCTCTTTGTGTGTATTTGCAATGGAATCTTTAATTACATGCATTTGTTTGGCAGACCTTTGAGCTATTATTTAACTTTAATTATCATAATCATAATCAATGAGGAGATAAATCATTATTCTCTTGAGTATATGAGATTCTGGTCAAACTGATTGATTGTGTGGATGAATCTGAACATGAAATCATTGATCAAGAGTCATTTCACAGACTTCACTGATGGGATGTGAGAACAAACTGAATGTTTACAGGATTAATAAACATGAGAAAGGTTTTTTCTTCTTGTCTTCATTTCAGGGTTTCATACAAAGCTGATGTATAAAATATGAAACTCATATTATTGCATGATTCTGTGGTGTATTGACCACATTCATGTTATATGGTTGTTATGAGTACTAATGCTTTTTGGACCTCATGAACCACCGTCCTTTTCTAGGTTTGTATCGCGCATGCGCGGTAACGACTGAAGTTATTCATGTCCGGATAAAGTAAACAAACGCCAGCTCGTCCGTTCACTACAGAACTGAACGTTTCTAGCAGGAGGGAGACACTCGGTGTCAGTACGAGTGAGTACGATGAACCTGTTGGGAAGAATTGACGAGTTAAAGCCAGAAAATGAACAACGGACAGCGGTCTTAGAACAGATGAACAGTTCTTTGAAGCTAATGACGTAGCCGCGCTTCTCACGCTACTTCCGGGCGTTTGAGAAGTCTCGTGCAGCCCGGAAAGCCAAAAGATAAGACATGGGACGACATAGTGGCCATCCTAAAGGAACATTATGAGCAGAAAGCCTTTATTGGGAGCAGAAAGGTTTCGTTTTAACCGGTGTAGCCAAAAAGCTAACCAGCCGGTGGCCCAGTATGTAGCCGAGTTGAAACGATGCGCAGCTAACGGAGTTCAACCTGGACTCATCACCACAAGGCTTCATAGACACGTACACTAAGTACTTCTGCTTAAAATTACACACAATTTAAAGTTAATTATTAGTTTACCTTTCATATAAATACAAACAAATGTTGCTCTCAATTAAAAACATGATGAATTCAATTCTGAAGTTTTGAGTGTAGTCTGAACTTTACATACATGTATGTAATAGTTAAAGTCCCTGTGGTAATATTCTTAAAGGTACAGACCCAACCCTGGTTACAAACTAAAAACAAGGTTTGGACAAGACAAAACTGTAAAAATCTACTGAAGATTTAACATTTCATGGCGAGTGAATATTTCATCTATACTAACTCTAAATATTTACGTCGTTAAAATATGAATGGAGCAGCCACACAATCTTCTGATAATTGATTTAGTCAATTCCTCCGATTAACAACGTGCACACACACCTCAGTTTAACAGGTGGCTGCTTGTTGTATTTGGTATCTGGTGGATTTTCAGACAAAGACAACGAGCAGCAGAACATTTCCAACATGACAAGTTTATTGATCTGCAAAGTCTCTGTTTTTTACAAAAGCATGAGGAGAACGAAAAAGAACATTTGGAGAAGTCTTTAAATAAACCAGTGCACGTCGTCATTGAGACACAAAGTCGGGGCGATCGAGTCAAATACAAGTGCTGCTGTTTTTTTTACCTTCTGAAAGTTAAACTAATCTGTGTTTCTAACAGATAAATTAACTCTATTCTCTCTCTCTCTCTCTCTCTCTCTCTCTCTCTCTCTCTCTCTCTCTCTCTTTCTCTATCTATCTCTCTCTGACTCTTCTCCTCCTGGAATGAACCACAGCTTTAAAGCCGCTCCCTCTTCTTCCTGCTCTCCAACACAGTGAGCTCCGCAGACAGTCGTTGTCTTTGAGAGGTGAAATGGAGCAGAAAGGAGTTCAGCTGGGCCGGGAAAGCTTCTCTTGTTCCATCTGTCTGGATCTACTGAAGGATCCGGTGACTCTTCCCTGTGGACACAACTACTGCATGAACTGTATTAAAGCCCACTGGGATGAAGAGGATGGGAAGAAACTCCGCAGCTGCCCTCAGTGTAGGAAGACCTTCAGACCGAGGCCTGTCCTGCTGAAAAACACCATGTTAGCAGATTTAGTGGAGCAACTGAAGAAGACTGGACTACAAGCTGCTGCTGCTGATCACTGCTATGCTGGACCTGAAGATGTGGCCTGTGATTTCTGCACTGGGAGGAGACGGAAAGCCTTCAAGTCCTGTCTGGTGTGTCTGATCTCTTACTGTGAGAAACACCTTCAGCCTCATCTTGATGTTCCTCAATTAAAGAAACACAAGCTGGTGGAGCCCTCCAACAAGCTCCAGGAGAACATCTGCTCTCGTCACGATGAGGTGATGAAGATCTTCTGCCGTACTGACCAGCAGTGTATCTGTTACCTCTGCTTAATGGAGGAACATAAAGGCCACGACACAGTCTCAGCTGCAGCAGAAAGGACCGAGAGGCAGAGAGAGCTGGAGGGGAGTCGACTAAACATCCAGCAGAGAATCCAGGACAGAGAGGAAGACGTGAAGCTGCTTCATCAGGAGGTGGAGGCCGTCAATCTCTCTGCTGATAAAACAGTGGAGGACAGCGAGAAGATCTTCACCCAGCTGATCCGTCTCCTGGAGGAAAGAAGCTCTGACGTGAAGCAGCAGGTCAGATCCCAGCAGAGAACTGAAGTGAGTCGAGTCAAAGAGCTTCAGGAGAAGCAGGAGATCACTGAGCTGAAGAGGAACGACGCTGAGCTGCAGAAGCTCTCACACACAGAGGATCTCAACCAGTTTCTCCACAACTACCCCTCACTGTCACCACTCAGTGAGTCTACAGGCTCATCCAGCATCAACATCCGTCCTCTGAGATACTTTGAGGACTTGACAGCGTCTGTGTCAGAAGTCAGAGATGAACTACAGGACGTCCTGAGAGAGAAATGGACAAACGTCTCACTGACGGGGACTGAAGTGGATGTTTTACCATTACAACCAGAGCCCACGACCAGAGCTGGATTCTTAGAGTATTCATGTGACATCACACTGGATCCAAACACAGCACACACACGTATATTGTTATCTGATGGGAACAGAAGAGCAACCTACATTGATCAACATCAGTCTTATTCTCACCACCCAGACAGATTCACTGGATGCTTACAGGTTCTGAGTAGAGAGTCTGACTGGACGTTGTTACTGGGAGGTGGAGTGGGATGGAGGAGAAGTTGATATAGCAGTTGCATACAAGGATATCAGCAGATCAGGCAGGGGGGGTGAATGTGATTTTGGACGAAACGACAAATCTTGGGTGTTATATTGTTACAGAGATGATATGTATTGCTTTTTGTACAACTCTGTCGAAACTCACCTCTCTGCTCCTCGGTCCTCCAGAGTAGGAGTGTACCTGGATCACAGAGCAGGTGTTCTGTCCTTCTACAGCGTCTCTGAAACCATGACTCTCCTCCACAGAGTCCAGACCACATTCACTCAGCCTCTCTATGCTGGAGTTTGTTTGTGTTTTTATGATGCCACTGCTGAGTTGTGTAAACTGAAATAGACAGAAGTCCTTGAAGGGTTCAATTCATGTAGTCTCCATGTTTGTGGCTGAGAGCTGATTGTTGAGGCGTTTCTTCACTGCAGAGATCAGCTGCCGTTTCTCTGCAGGAAAATTTAAACTTCTCTGAGCTCTAAATGTCTGATGAATATTTGCATTGATGCTTTTTAATATTGTTGTTTCTCTTCCACTGCATTAGTAACTATTATTAAACTTTAATTATCAAAAAACATCATCAATGAGGAGATAATTCAGGCTTATGTTGCAGTCGGTAAAGTTGAATGTAAAGTTAATACATGTGGAGTCTGATGAGTTGCTTTATGCATAATTGATCATCTATTAGTAATATTTTGTATTATTAATCTGCAAAATAACTAAAGCTGTATAAGATACTCGAGTAAAGAACTACCGTAAAAGCCGGGTTACAACCTGCTACTACATTTGGTGGGTGTTCCCGCTGTAGTAAGCTAGCGCTGCTGCTAGCTCCCCACTTCTGCTGCTAGCTCCCCGCTTCTGCTGCTAGCTCCCCACTTCTGCTGCTAGCTCCCCAATTCTGCTGCTAGCTCCCCGCTTCTGCTGCTAGCTCCCCGCTTCTGCTGCTAGCTCCCCACTTCTGCTGCTAGCTCCCCACTTCTGCTGCTAGCTCCCCACTTCTGCTGCTAGCTCCCCAATTCTGCTGCTAGCTCCCCGCTTCTGCTGCTAGCTCCTCACTTCTGCTGCTAGCTCCCCACTTCTGCTGCTAGCTCCCCAATTCTGCTGCTAGCTCCCCGCTTCTGCTGCTAGCTCCCCACTTCTGCTGCTAGCTCCCTGCTGCCCTATTCGGGCGTCGAGCAGGGGCTGGTCACGCTACCTTCGGTGGTTGTCAGGAACTAGCTAGCAGAAGTTAGCATTGAACTAGCAGCAGCGCTAGCTGGCTACAGCGGGGAACTAGCGGGGACACACACCGAAGGTAGTAGCGGCTTGTAACCCGACTTTTACGGTAGTACTTCAAATTGTATTTTAGTACATTACTTGAGTTAACACTCGGTTACTTTTCACTGACTGCTTTAGTAAAACAAAGAAAAAGGTCTGTGTTGTGTTCACAGCTAAATTAACGGAGCTGGAGTTCTGAAGCCAAACATATAAACGTACTAAATACTTAATCAACACTTTGACTTAGTCTGATTCTGCTGACCATAACTATGTTTCTCCTTTTGTTATTTGCAGCATGTTAAATGCATCAATGCTCAGTTCAGGTTCACTACAATGTGTTTGGGGTTGTTCTTCTGGTGGGATAAGAACCATGAAGATGGTTAATTGTGACAAAACAGGAAATGTTCCATATTCATCCATTACAGTCTCCAACTGAACTGCAGAGCCAAGTGATGTGGTGCGTTCAGGCCCCGTGGGATTCAGAGAACATATTGGATGTATTTGTTTAAATGCATCTAACATTAAAATACAATTTATATTCTGGATTTGACTTGTTTTTTAATTCTCCAACGTGTGTGTGTGTGTGTGTGTAGTAGTGAGATGCTACCATTTTCCCCCTCAAAGATTACAGAGGAATATCGTGCTTCTACCGATAATGCAACTCATAGATATCAGCATGAAACTTCACCACTTCATCACTGACATTAAACATGAAATGTTATGTTTAAACATGCAAATGAGGCATTATGTAACGCACATTTTTGGGGAGTTTAGGAGAAATAAGACGCAAACAAAGTAATAAAATAAACGGCTAAATGTGGATGGAGCTAAATCCAGGTCTTATGTTTTGCTCATTTGAAAAAAAAGATTTGTTGTTGAACTTTAAAAACTAATATTTTTTTTCAGTAACAGATTTTATATTTTCAACTTTCACTCTTTTTTTTTTTTTTACTGTTTCGAATCTCTTTTTTCCGGGTTCAAATCTTTTTTCAAGTTCAAAACTTTTTTTCAGATTCAGACTTTTGGCCCGGATAGTCTCAGAGGAACATCTGCCTCACGCAAAAATAATAAACCAGTTAATTCAGCATCGCAGGGACACGCTGTGTTCACAGTGGTGCGAAACGTCAGATATTATAGTGTCATTTATGAACGGCACAACCCGGCATAATTTATTGCTCTTATACTGTCATTCATGCCATGTTTGGTCTAAAACCGCTTGCTAAACATAACTGTGTCACTGACGTCAATTTAGTTTACTCCCAATCCCGTGAATACGCTGTGTGAAGGTTTGTGAGTCATAATGCTCACGGTACCCACGGTACCTGAAGGCAACGTGGTTGAGGCTGGTTCTCAGCCTTCATTGTTAAGCTGTCACTCATGAGACCACGCCCCTGCAGTTGAAGCCACGCCCCCACGCCAGATCCAGGCCAAAAGTCTGAACCTGAAAAAAACGATCTGAATCTGAAAACATGTTTTGAACTTGAAAAAAAGAGATTCAAAGCTGTAAAAAAAAAAGAGTGGAAGTTGAAAATATTAAATCTGTTACTGAAAATATATATATATCTATATATATATATTTTAGATTATTCCAAAGTTCAACAACAAAACTTTTTCAGGTTCAAATCTTTTTTTCAAATGAACAAAACATATGACCTGGATTCAGCTCCATACCCATGCGGAAGTAGACGCTCATTTTGATATGCAGCTTGTGATAGTGTGAGTAGGGATCAGGTCAAAGTAGGTCATTTTTCTAGTTTTTAACCAAAAAACACGTTTTTTGGACAGAATATGCTTCCTAACATGTCAATACTTGTGCTTTATTGTGATTATTATTGCAGATGTAGATGCTTTAGGTCTTTAGGTTTAAAGATTTGCAGTATTAGTCTGTTTGTTGATGTTAAGACACTGAACAATACAATTAAAAAATACATTTTTGGGGAATCTTGCTCAGACCCTTGACTTTTGATCATATTTTTTTTTTTTTAAAGGCAAGGAGTTGCGGATTCGGACAATAGGGTCTGGTATTTATATAATCAAGGTCATATGAGCTGTAGAACTCTAGTGGGACCCTCGGGTTGAACCGGTTAAAAGCCGAAAACACATTGACAATAAAGTTACCGGAGTTTTGACCTCTTCAGATTCTAAAAGAAGGTTTTTTTATTTGTCTGAGCTTTGCTGCTTGTTGTATTTGGTATCTGGTGGGTTTTCAGACAAAGACACTGAGCACAAGAACATTACCAAGATGAGAAGTTTATTGGTTTTATAGTTTTTTTTACAAAAGCATGAGGAAGAAAAAGAACATTTGAAGAACAGATTACTTTAACTAAACCAGTGCACGTCGTCATTGGGACACAAAGTCGGGGCGATCGAGTCAAATTACTTTCATCATCATAAAAAACAACCTTTTTCAAGATGACTTCATATAAAGAGCATACAATCCAATACCACACACACACACACACACACACACACACACAGGTTATGACACCGTAAAAAAACTGAAACTTCTCCTCAAGACGACGCTTCATAAACGGACGTCCTGTAGGTTTTAGCACTTTTTTTAGGAAGTCATTGTGTCCTGGGGAGAAAAAAACTACACAAAAATCTTTATATTTTTAATTTGGTTAACTGGAATCTTGGTTATATAAAAAAAGTAAACGGGTCAAAGGAAAATCTGCCCTTGAAACCCAAAAATAAAAGAGCATGCTTAACCTTTAATGGTTGGCGGGTATAAAGCTGACCTGCACAACACAATGCTTGTAACTCTGCTTGGGATTCCTGGCTTATAAATATGTACATCCAAAGTCCAAAAGCAGGTTCGAACACAGTGTTTCCACCGTGGGTATTTTATTATTTATAATCAGATTACAATCAGGATGAGAATAACATTCAGTTGCACTTTTTTTTTAAAGGGTTGAAGCACAATTAAAAGAGGCGAGAATCATTTCCAAGTATCTTCAACAGACCTGCGGATCATTAGGAGTTTCGGTATTTATCGTTATATTTTAAGAAACGCAATATATGTTGGAGAAATGTGCAACAGTACCACATCCAGCTCATCGGGGAGCTGCACCGCATCAAACTGTGCAGGAAAGAGAAGTCGGAACCAACGCTGGAAAACAGTCTGCTAATGGAGTCTACGCGGGCTTTGTTGAGGAAAAACACACTCCCAACTCACACACATACACACACACACACACACACACACACACACACACACCAAACACACTCCGTGGTTAGAGTCTTGGATTGTTCTCCATCCCCCATAGTTCCAAGCCGAGGAGCCAAAAACTCTAATCAGGGCTGCAGCTAACGATTATATTTCATTCTTTTCTCGATTATTCGATTAGTTTAAACTGCAAAAAAATCAGAAGAAAAGTTTCCAAAATCCCCAAATGACTCAAAGACATTCAGTTTATTTCCGTAAAGTAAAGAAACCAGAAAATATTACCATTTAAGATGATTTGTTTTCTTTAAAAATGACTCAAACCAAATCGATTAATGTGACAGACGACAACTAACCGATTAACCGCTGCCGCTCTGATCTTCAACACATCCGTGAAACGCACTGATCACACTCTTTTACATGGTGAACAATAACAACATCACAGGTAACTTTACAAATGGATGGTCACCAGTAAATAGAAAGAACACAAAAACAACAGTATAAAAAACAAACAAAAACCACACAGCCGGCCGACACCGTCACACATCTCATCTGAACACGCAGCTTCTTATCTGCGCCTCTCGGACCAAACTCACTTCCTGTTTGCGTCCGAACACAAAGCGGCGCTCGAAGCGACTCGGCTGCAGAAGCGACTCGGCTGCAGAAGCGGCGGCCATATTGCTCATAAAAGTCTCAGTGCACGCCGCACACCGCTGCAGCCGTCTGAGGAGGTTTCCCCCTCCAGCGCTAGCAGAGGGAAGCGTCACTAAAGGTCAGAGCGAAGGTCACCGAGTGCCCTGCAGAGGTCATGGCTTGCTCCAAGTTCACAGCAGCAGAAAGGTTGTTTAGATCTGAACTGAGGCGTAGAAAAAAACAACATAAATAAACGTCTTTTTGCGACACGACCGCAGCGTGAAGAGCGTTCAAGTTTCTGTTTGATATGAACTTTACCGACCAGCCCAGCCTCTCCAGCTGCTGCGAGCTTTCCAATAAGTTGAAAATAAAGACGTTATTCGTGTTTCATGGATCACGAGGCGTTAAGAGGAACAACTTCTGGGTTTACAGGTTGAAAATAAAATAAATCCCCTTTCGCTTTTCGTCTTTAGAGCTTTTTTTTCACGCAGAACCACATGGACAAGTTAAGACTTAAAAAGTGGGAGAAATAAAACATTAACAACTGCAGAACTGATGTTTTACCAACATTTATAACTGAGTTATCACCAAATACAAAAGCTGTTCTCATTAATGGCTTATAACCGATCTGTAGAAGAGGAAATGATGTGTTGTCCACAACTTAAATAAACCCCATGCTAGTTCTACCAGGGTGTGTGAGAGGTGTAAACAGAGACATAATACTTGTAATACTGTGAGTATTTTTGCTTTTACTGTGTATTAGTTCAAACGTTGAACCGGCTGGCTGCATAAAGAATGTTGCAACGGTTTTAATGCGTCTCAGAGTGGACAAAAGTGGAATGATTCAGGAAACACACTTTCTTTTTTTTTAAAAGCCGTAAAAACACACGACTGTAAAAATGGACTAACAGCACCGGCCGTACCACCTGTGAGTAAAACTCCTGTGCATCACTATGCTACTACAGAAACATGAACACTATACAGTCAATACACCACCAGTGTGACTTTTTAGAGGATAACTGCAACAATAAATACAGCTAATCTGAAAGAGTCAAACAATCTGCAACATTTTCCTTTAAAAAACTGTTTTATCTGATATGAAAATCTTGTTAGTGGGCCCTGATTTGGATATTTAAAAAAAAGGTCCAATCCAATTCTGCAGAATCTTGCAGCCCTTTTTTTTTTTTTTAGCTTGATCAACATGTATTTTCCCGTTTATCCAAAAGGTTTTGGAAGAGTTGCAGAATTAAAAACATCTCAATCAGATTTCCACCCATAAGCATAAACATATGATCCGCTCAGTCAGATGTTTGTTCCTGAGTAACTGGGTTCTATAACATCAGAGCATCATTTTTCCACACCTGCGTCTGTCTCTGGCATCCCTCGAGGAGTCGGCATGAAAAATAAATGTGCTATTAATGAGCTGCGAGATCCCTGATCTGACAAAAACTGGGGCGGTCGAAGAGAAACACACACACTAAATCTCTCAAAAAGCATCTTCAATAAAAAAGGAACGGAAAGAAGTGAATGAAAACGTAGAAGAACAACTTTAACTCATCACCGCCGGAGCCCTTTTCCAGTTGTCATGGCAGTGTTGCATGATGGGTCATGGAGGATGTGATCTGTTGTCAAGTCCTCGCTTCACACACACACACACACACACACACACACACACACACACACACACACACACACACACACACACACACACACACGCGGCTGGCAGAGCAGGAGGAGAGGCGTGTTAGCCGAGCTTGGTGATCAGCAGATCTCCTCGTATCTGGACCGTGTCGATGGAGGAGAACGATTTCACTTTGTGGTAAAAGTCAAAGAGCGGATGTCCGTCCACGAATATCCGGAACCTCTGATGCTCGCAGTGGATCTCAATCTGCCAAGAAAGAAAGAAAAGACTCATTTATAATATATCGGCGCACAAAGAAGCAATGACATTAATGTGCAGCAAACTGCAGTAAAAGATGATTAATGCAAGAAAGTCTCTGATTTTTCCGACATGAAACGGCACAAAATCTGTTGATTATCTTCAGGAACCGAGTCGTGATTCTGGAAAGACACATTGGTGACGTACAGCCGCTTCATGTGTTTCTCATGTCGCTCCTCTTGGCCAGGCCGATATCTCCGAACACCAAAACAAAGTTGATGGCTCAACAGGTAAGAGGACAAATATGTATTTTTGATTTTAGGGTGAACTGCCCCTTTAAAATGTGCTCAACAACAGAAATGAAAGCTTTCGTATTTAGTTTTTATCGTTTGGAGAATAAAGGATAAATGCAGTTTGAACACATTTAGACTTGAACTACTTTTCTGGCTTTTTCACTAAAAATAAACTGCTGCCTGAGTTGAGTTTATATACATACTCTATATATATATATATATATATATATATATATATATATATATATATATATATATATATATATATATAAAAATAAGTAAATAAATATTGCAGTTTTAACTAAATACAGAAAACTATAACTGAACACAAGGTTTTTGGGAGGTTTAATGAGAAGAGTTGTAGAGTTTAAAAAACATTCAACAAAATAAAAAGTGTGGATCTCAATCTGATTTGATGCTTAATATCCGCTGTGGTTTTCACATGTTTTAACTTGTACCAAACCACCAAAACGCTGTCAACAAAAACATGGAGTCAAAAACAGGAGAGAAACTTCTGATCTCAGAAACCAGCCGCCCGGCTCTGAACCCACTCGTCAGAGCTCATCTTATCACGACCGCCTTAATCTGCAGCCTCCAGCTGCCGGCGGGTCGCGACCACAAAACAATGACACTTTATCAGAGCGCTCACGTTGCGTAACGAGACGCAGGGATCAGCGCTAAAATATAGGCCAGAGACGGTCGCTGCAACAAAATATCAATAAATAATAAATGCATTTCTGTCTGCCTCTTAGTTGAAGGAGGATCCTCTTGCTAAAGGCCGGTGAGTTCACGGCGTCAGATATTTTTAGGGCGAACACCAGATGTGTTATTCATGAGCTTTTTCAGAATTACTGGAGCGGACATGTCCTCAGGTCTTATGAGAATTACTCATCATGCTGCTGCTGCCACGCAACCAGCTGATGACCCTGATGCAGCGCAGAGGGGAGGCAGCCGGTACTCCCAGTGCATTATGGTCCGTTTCCCTCTAAATGACCATAATCTACTAAATGAACATCATTCTGTATTGAAGAAGACGTGAAACTAGAGATTGAGACATAAACTCATGTTTACAATGTTTACTGAGGGAATACATCAAGAGAAGTAGAGTCATTTATATAGACTTCTATACAACCAGAGGAGTCGCCCCCTGGTGGTCAGGAGAGAGAATGCAGCTTTAACACATGAAGCATATACTTCTATACAACCAGAGGAGTCGCCCCCTGGTGGTCAGTAGAGAGAATGCAGCTTTAACACATGAAGTATAGACTTCTATACAACCAGAGGAGTCGCCCCCTGGTGGTCAGTAGAGAGAATGCAGCTTTAACACATGAAGCATATACTTCTATACAACCAGAGGAGTCGCCCCCTGGTGGTCAGTAGAGAGAATGCAGCTTTAACACATGAAGCATATACTTCTATACAACCAGAGGAGTCGCCCCCCCCCCCCTGGTGGTCAGGAGAGAGAATGCAGCTCTAACACATGAAGCATAGACTTCTATACAACCAGCGAGCTCATGGAGTTAAAGAAAAGAAACCATGACAAGGAAGAGCAGAGGTGAATCAGACCAAAGGGATACTGGAGCTAAATGACACGTGTTCCAACAGGAAACCGGCCACCTGAACCTGCACGTGAATCCAAAATAAATGTAACAGGTGGACCGTTACCCTGAAAGGCTGATCGGGGATGAAGGGGAAGTAGGCCGTGGACGCCTCCTCCACCGTCCACTTCCCGGAGACGCGGGCGCTGCGCAGGAACTGGCGGTCGGCGAAGCGGGCGGTGAGCTTCAGGGCCACGTCGTGGGGCGTCCCCTCCTTCTCCGAGTCTCGGCCGCAGGTCAGGCTCACGTCCAAGCTGAGGGAGGAGGGAGGGTGACACAAGAGGAGGTCAGACAGGCAGCATATGAGTCCAGTGACTAATCTGGGATAAGTCAAATGCATAATTCTGCTGCTGCTGCGTAAGAGCGAACACATTGTGTGTTAAATATGCATAATCCCTGCTGCTGCAGCTTCACCCCCTGGAGCTGTGCCTTCTTTGTGCGAGTGTGTGGACCAAACTACAATAACAATAATAACACTTTACTAAATGAACATGCTGTATTCAGGGCTGTCAGCCACGTGAACTTTGGCATGAAAACATGGTGCCAGCAGCAGCAGCAGCAGCAGCTTCTGAACATGATGAGGTCATGGGGACGATTCATTCAAGTCTGACAGCAAGTTTCCATGCAGGCTGGAGGAGGACACACCCAAAACAAGTCTGCTTCACTCAAGCTCCCATTTTAACCCTGTTTTCTTTCCCTCCCTGCTGGTTGTCGGGGAACGCCCTGTCTCTGCGTCCTTAAGGAGCCATGGCTGCCCACGCAGTGCGTGTGCAAGTCTGATGGCTATACGCACACTGCGTATCTCTTTAAAAGCATGTTTAACATGCGGTGAGATGAATAGGCGCTGATACGCAGCGCGTGCATGCATTGTTTAGTAGTGTGTTATCTCACCTGTCTGGCTCCAGATCCACGATGCCCATCACGAGGATCTTCTTTCCGGGCCGCATGCCGCCCCGGATGCGCCCGCTGAACGGCACCGTCTGCGCCAAGCGACGGGAACATGCATCAAAACATATACTACTTATTGTTTGTGTTTGTATGCAGACAGTTCTTTCCATACCAGCTGATGAGACATGTCCTCCTTGTCGGGTGAGATGAGGCCGGGGTTCCCCAGCGAGTCGTTCAGGTGGTCATCCTCCACGTTCTTCTTCACCGGGGACTAAAGCAACAACACAAGATGCAAACAGGTAAATGTGGCTATGAAATGACCCGATGTGAGGTTAAACATCACGAGGCTGCAGGCCTGTTTGTTGACCAATACGCGCTCAGTGCGTGGCCTCGCGCCGCAGCAGACCTGTCATGTTTTCAAGCAGCCTGTCGCGAGCCTTGTGGGTGTAAATTATTCCCAATAAACTGCACATTTTACGCATTTTTTGGTCTTTTTGTTTGCACTGCGATGACCCGGTTGAGCGGCCTAGGAGAGCGCGTACACACACACACACACACACACACACACACACACACACACACACACACACACACACACACACACACACACACACACACACACACACACACACGCACCCCGATACATTTCACCTCCAACATATTGGATTTCCCTCAACATGAAAGAAGAGAGTCGCCTCTCGGCTGCATGCGCGCGGCGCTGCGCACGGATCAAAAGACACCCCGTGGTGCGCTAACACATCCAATCCGCCACGCGCGGGGGTAATAAACACAAACACGCGTAAGAGCCCCGGAATAATACTCACTATTCCTTCCTTTCCCGCTGCCTGCACCGCCATCTTGAGCAGAAGAGCGCAGGATGCTGTTATCGGCGCAGAGAGGCAGCAGCCGTGGCGGGTCCGCGTCGTGGCACTGACTCAGGAGGAGAGTCCTCTCTCTCTCTCTCTCTCTCTCTCTCTCTCTCTCTCTCTCTCTCTCTCTGGAAATGGGTGGATATCTGCTGACGTGTGCTGGTATAATAATTACGGACTAAAACGCGTTAATCCCCGTCTGTTGGAGCAGCTAATCAGACCCAATCAGCGCTCTTTGG
>NC_136602.1:2311347-2358847 GCF_910589615.1 Taurulus bubalis
TCACGAGGAGTGTCATCAGTGTCGTCCTCTCTCCCCCGCAGAAAGAGGAGAGCATGAAGGTCGACGTGGAGACGCCTCCTCCGCCCGCCGGGCCGGAGGCGTTCGCCATCCGGTGCCGAGACGTGTGCCGGTCGTACGGCAAAGTGAAGGTCCTCAGCAGCCTCAACCTCACGGTGCCGCAGGGGCAGATGTGAGTGGAGCGCTCCTCTCTTTCTTCAACCCTGAGCCTTAAAGCTAATTGTTATTACTGTGGACAAAAGAAGCAGGGATGGGGAATCAGGGGAAGTAGAGACCATGTCAGTTAAAGCTAACTACCACTTTTTAATACTATAAGTTGTATTTGTACAGACACAGGCAGTGGACTTGTCTCTCTCTTCCCAGTCAGAAAACGAGGTTATCGTACTGGGTTGAGCTGAAACCAGTCCGCCCGTCTGGTAAAGTGATGAATAAGTCTGTCAAAGCGTTCCCACTTTTCTAGCAGGTTGTAAATGTGCAGAATGCAGAATTACGTGCAGCGGAAATCGTTTCTATCTTTTTATTTCATGCAAAACATTATATTTTTCTCTCTCATTGCTTTAAAAAGCAGAGAAAAGTCTCGGTTCAGTGACAACAGACGGATGATGAAAGTTATTGTTGTTTTCTTTCCGCTCCGTCTGTAAGCAGTAAGCCGTGGCCCCTTGTTTGTTTCGTCTGACAGTAACTTACAGCGCGTTGCTCTGCCTGCAGCCAGGGTTGGGTTGGATCTGCTTATCTTTCGGTATATCATTGACAGTATCTACTTCCTTTTATAAAACACCGATGAGGAACTCTTTGAGCTCCTTCCATGTCTGACTGTGTCAACAGAAGCTCAAGTTACACTTTCATTCCACGTTTGCAAAGATTGAACGTCGTGGTTGGAGCTCATAGATCCACACGCCGCTGACTCTGAAAACGTTTGACAGACAAATAAATCTACAACTACTTTGTACATTAATTTCTCCATCAATCGTTTCATTGTTTGATCAATGAAATGACAGTAAATTGTGAAAAATGTCTCCCAATGCCCAAGATGACGTCCTAAAATGTTTTTTTTTGTTCACAACTCAAAGAGAATCTGTTTACCGTCACAGGAGGAAAGAAACCAGAAGCATATTCACCTTAAAGAAGCTGAAATCAGTTAATTTTGACTTTTTTCTTCTTTAAAAAGGATCGAAACAGCTATTGATAAGTGGTTGAAGCTCTATGAACAAACACAACCTCTCACAGATGAGCTGTTGGTAAAATGACTCGTCTACTGGACTCTGTGTTGCAGTTACGGGCTGTTGGGGCCCAGTGGATGTGGGAAGACCACGCTGCTGAAATGCATTGTGGGAACTCTGAAAATCTCGCGGGGACACATCTGCGTGTTGGGGAAGCCGCCCGCGTACCCGGGACATGACGTGCCGGGGAAGATGGTCGGGTACATGCCGCAGGTAAACACCACATCTTTATATAAAAAAATTATAATAATAATAAAAAAAAAAATCAAAATAAAATAAATAAATGTACAAAAAAAGGAAATAATTAATTATTTTATAAAAAAAATGAAATAGTTAAAAATACAATATATAAATTAAAAAAAAAGGTTATTCTTTGGGAGAAATAAAATACACAAATAAAATATAACAAATAACACAAATAATAACAAAATAAAAATTGCATTGCTCAGGGTCTTCTTTAAGTGGGCCTCATTACTGTCAGACTGAACACACACACACACACACACACACACACACACACACACACACACACACACACACACACACACACACACACACACACACAGTGGAGGAAATGTGACGCCTCGTCTGTTCCTCTGTCGTCTCGTGAACTCGGCCTCGAGGTGTCCGGTGTCACAGAGGACTCCATTGACTTGTTTTGACTCTTTGACTCAAACAGAGAGGCTAGCGGTACAAAACGTGTCACAGTCACTGGTTTTTACAGGAAAATGTTGTATTTTCCTGAGGATATTTGTCTTTTTTTGGTGGAAAAAGATCTTAAACAATCTTAAATAAAGTAATGATGAATCTTAAGAAAAATCGTTGTTTCCACCGAGCACTCGCAACATTCTTCGGTTCGGGTTCTCCGAACATAAAACATAGACCCCGGCTTCCCTCCCTGACTGTCTGTGTGCAGGAGCTGGCGCTGTACAATGAGTTCACCATCAGCGACACGCTGACCTTCTTCGGCCGCGTCCACGGCCTGACGACCAAGGAGACGCGGGCGCGCATGGACTTCCTCGTAGACTTCCTGGATCTCCCTCAGAAGCACAGCCTGGTCCGGAATCTCAGGTGAAAAGAAACGTTGTGGAGGAGAAGGACGTTTAAAAAGGCAGCAGGGCCTGTTGGGTGTTTTTGGGGAAGTTGATGTTGAATGCATTGTTGTTTTGCAGCGCTGCTTTTACACCTGCAGCTGTTATAACGTCATACATCTGACAGTATATCTCGTAAATAAAGAGCACACATGTGCAGTTTGTGTTTATGGTCCCACTAAAACAAATAATCAACTCTGCCATCTTCCTGCTGCTGCGGCTCACAGCTCAACGGTCAAAACGTCCACTGAGACGGTTCCTCACATCAGAGGAAAAGCCTTGTTCTCGAGCCGTAAAAGGAAACGATCAAGCAATACCAATTTAAAATAGAGTATTTGGCATTTCACCAAATATTTCTGTCTCAGCTTTAAAGCTATTTTGGAAAATGTGACTTTAGTCTCTATGTGACTGCAGCAAGATGTGAGAGAAGTTGCTGAAACAACAAAGATTTTCTAGGAATGTCGTATTTTTATTATTTATTTTTATTAAGATATATATATTTTTGTTTTGTTTATTTAAAGAAAACATGTTATTGATAATTGTTTTATTATTAATTTTTTTATTCATTCTTTTAATGTTTTTTGAAATATATTTCTTATTTTATTTACTTGTTTGTTTGTTTGTTTTATTTTATTTATTTTATTACTTTTATTTATTATTATTATTATTATATTTTTAGCTCTTGATTCACTTCCCTGATTCGTCACAACGACCCTCCGTGTAATATTTACGTCGTGACGTCAAGCTCTCTCCCATCAAAGCAATCACTGTGAACAGAAGGAGTGTTTTTGTTTTGAAAGAGAATCTAGAGACTCCCTCCCTCCCTCCCTCCCCCTCCCTCCCTCCCTCCCTCCCCCTCCCTCCCTCCTTCCCGGTCGTTGAAACTGTCTCTGCATCACATGACGGACATTCCTGCTATGACAACAACACCGTGTGTCCCGTGTCCTCACCAGTCAGTTCAAGCTTCATTTAGTGGAGGATCAAGCAGCTGATGTGTGATACATTAGAAACATATTGCTTTTTTTAATAGAATCCCGGTTTAACAAGGTTATAAGTAACAAAGTAAAACCCTGTCAGGCCGGTTCGTCCTGCAGGTCCTGTCCACCTCGTTGACCTTTGACCCTCGTTGTTTCCTCCCAGCGGCGGTCAGAAGCGGCGCGTGTCTCTCGCCGCGGCGCTGCTGCAGAACCCGGAGCTGCTCATCCTGGACGAGCCGACCGTGGGAGTGGACCCCGTCCTCCGGGCCAAGTATGCAGACGCACCCGCGACCTGATGAGGTTCTTCTTTTGGGCCGTCGGCCAAACGCACGTCTTCCTCAGAAAAGCAGAGCGCGAGGTCGTTCGAGGTTCAGTCACCGGCGCTGTGCAGCACGGGGTTGCGCAACGAAATGCAGCTGCAAAAAAATAAATATATTATGTGGAAAAGGTTTTCACACATCCACTGATGACAAAACACAAGAACTAGATTACATTTATCGTGTCACCTGTGACTCACATTGTGACTCACTGAGTAATGATGGACAGACAAGACAGACATCAAAGGTCATCAACAGGATTTGAAGCAGTGATTTAGGGTTTTTATTGATTGATGAGGAGTCTGGCAAAGAAGAAAAAAAAGTTTATGGCGGTTGAATGAGGTCGTAAAATGGTATCAAAGCTGTAAAGTGTCCCTAAAAACAAGGAAATAAAAGAAGATTGAAGCTGTAACATCATTAATGAATAACTAAAGAACAGTTTTTTGTATCACAGTATTGATATTATATTAATATATCACCTAGCTTTAACGTGTGAAATATCCTAAATGCTTGGGTCGAGACGTGACGTTCTCTCCTCCTCCTCCTCCTCCTCCTCCTCCTCCTCCTCCTCATCATCATCATCATCATCATCATCATCATCATCATCATCCTCCTCCTCCTCCTCCTCTCTAGAATCTGGCAGCACCTGGTGGAGATCGTGAAGACGGGGAAAGTGTCCGTCATCATCACCACGCACTACATCGAGGAGGCCAGGCAAGCCAACGTGGTGAGCGAGCTCATCATGGACACACACACACACACACACACACACACACACACACACACACACACACACACACACACTCACACACACACACACACACATTGGCTTTGACAACAAAAAACTCACATTTAATGAGAGAAAAAACAAACTTATTGTAGAGTTTGTACTCAATTTTACTGACTCACATTTTGTGTTTATTATTTCCTTTTTGTTGTTTGGATTTTCTATATTTGTATTATTCCATCTCACATGTAAACAATCCTGCTGCTGTGAACACTAACCAGAGCACCACATGTGTATTAATCCGCCGCCAAAAATAGTCCAGTCATTGTTTCACAGTAATCTACTTTGAATATTAAGTCCATAAAACCTTCATGTGACTTGTGACTTGTGCTGTGGATTATTACTTTTTTTTTAAAGGTGTAGTTTACTTTCCCCATATATATATATATATATATATATATATATATATATATATATATATATATATATATATATATATATATATATATATATATATATATCATGTAAAATTGTTATTTGTTGTTAATTGTTAATAAGGACCAAGATAAATTATTACTACCTCTCATTATATCATTATTTTTGTCCCTTTTTGGGGGGAAATGGGGGCTTTCCTCACATTTGAAGGCACTTTGTGCTCATATAAATATAAAAATGTTAATATTATTATCATTAGTAATAATGATGATAATAATAATAATATCAGAAATGTTGACTAGATGTTGTATCTGAAATTTGAGAGCTTTACTGTCTGTTTTAAATATGTTTTAAGGGAGTAAATATGTTTTGAAATTATGTTCAGGTGCCATTTTATTTTGGTTTTGCATCTCTTCACATGCAGAGAATGCAATGTGTGTCATCCATAAATAAATACAGAAGTTTAATGCGACGTGATCCTCAGGTGGGCCTCATGAGGAACGGCTGCCTGCTGGCTGAAGGACCTCCAGACGCCGTCATGAAGCAGCACAGTGCGACGGTGAGCCCTCCTTGAAGCACCCAGGGGTGCTGGTAGTCAGGACAGCGTTTCAATGTCGCTTCATATCCAGTGTTACACCACACATGGAAAAGAAGCTGATAATATTTGAACTGGCTTTCCGTTAGGTCGAAGATATCAAGTCAGCTCAGAAAAACCTGCAGATCTGGTTTTCTTTGCACATTTACTGGTAAAAAAATGTTAATTTTTTACAGTTTCATGAACTTTTTACCAGACGTGAAGTTTCCCTCTGCAGTAGGAGACGTGCAAGAACAAAGTTATTGTCCCATCACGCAGTTTAATGCAGTTTAATGCAGTTTAGGGGGTTATTCTAGCCTGATAAGAGCTAAGACTAAATACTTTTTTTTTTTTGTCATGTCAAGTTCAGACAAAATATTTTCTTCAGTCTTTTCTTTATTTTAAAGTATCCCATGTTGACCTGTCTGAGTTTCTACAGACTGAAACTCTTGCAGGTGAAACTGCGTTATTGGAGCTTTTTCTCAAGCTGCACAAAAAAAAACAATAATACAAATTAAAACAAAAGTTAAAATTAAAAAACGAGACCTAATAGAGAGAAGACACAAAGTGCCTTCAAAGGTGAGCATGCCTGTCTTTCAATCAGAGGGTCGGTGGTTCGAGCCCTGGCTCCGCTAGTCCATGTGAGACACTTAACCCCGGATTGTTCCCCGTTGCCGTGTCTGCGGTGTCGCTTTTGATAAAAGCGTCAGCTAAATGAAATGTAAAGTTAACGGTTTAAATCAGGCGCGAATAGAAGCTGTGGCGTGATGTTTATTATTGTTGACCCTCCTCCTCAGACCCTGGAGCACGCCTTCCTGCAGCTGTGCCAGACGTGGGACCAGGCCGGCTCCCAGCGGGCGTCCGGCCCGCCGCTGGAGAACAGCCAGTCCTTCGAGAGCGGCCGGGACGAGAGCCGGCCCATCCTGGCGGCCGCGCAGGAAGAAGTCCCGACGTACTCAGGTATTAGTTTTAAAGAACACGGAGGGTCTCTCTCCGTCTCAGTCGCACATTTTAAAAGTCCCAAAACGTTCCTCGTCTGTACATTAACTCAGTAAATAATAATAAATATCGTTCTCTGTGTTTGTCCGTCAGCGGACTGGAAGGTGCGAGCCCGGCACGTTCTCCCCAAGTGGAGGAACATCGCCGCACTGATGATCAAGACGTTGGTGCGCATGAAGAGGATGCCGGGGTGCGTTGGTTTTGCTTATGGGAGATCCAGGAAGTTGTATCAAGAAGTGCATTCATTGTCTTGTCCTCAAAACTCAGAAATATTCAGTTCACCGAGATGTAAGATCATCAAATCCTCTCGTTGAAGAAGCTGCAAACACTTCATTTCATTGCAAAATAAAAAATAAATGACACTTTGTTTCTGACGAAAGCATTGAAGCAATAGAAGCTTTCTACGTGCTTTCATTCCTTTTTTCATCCCTCCATCGTTACACATTTCTCTCTTTTTCCCCGTTTTACACATAAAGCCAGTATTTAAGAAATGAACCTCCACAGAATATCATGCAGTCATACATCATTGTAAAGCTCAGACTATAATATCTCTACCTGTCACGTTTATATCACAAAGATGTCCTCTAACGCTCTAAATTCTGCTTTCAAATGATATCTGTCACTAATACAAGAACAACAACACTTCCTCTGAGAATGGATTTGACTTTGTGCCGTTTGTTCTTGACAGAACGTGCAGAACTTTGCGCTGTTTTCTGTTATTGGGGTATTTGTGAATGGCTTTAAATGATAGAAAACCTTCCTAAGAAATGAATCCTCCAGCATGTTTACCCCATAATGTAATATTTCCCAGCTGATGAGGTCATGGTGTTCTGCCCTGCGTCCGCAGCTCGCTGTGCTTCCAGTTCCTGCTGCCGGTCATCCAGGTGTCTCTGATCTGCTTGTGCATCGGAGGAGAGCCCAACGGGGTTCAGGTCGCCGTGGTGAACAACGAGACCTCCGCCTCCGCTTACAGCCAATCGCTGCTCTCCTTCCTGGACAACGCTAGCGTGCAGCAGGTACACCACCACAAACAGGAAGTGGGTTTTTAGCTCAGAGCTGCTGGAGCCTGAGAGGGTTTCAGTCCGCAGGGAAGTGACAGCTTTCAGGTTTCTCTCCCAGTTGTTGAAACCAGTTGTTTTATAAAACTCTAAATCATAGCTTGTTTTATGAAAAAAATGCTGAAAACTGCTTTATTTTGATGTATTGAACACCATAAGTAATATACAAGTGAAACATATGGTTTGGTACATGAAACAATTCAAATGTCACAAATGTGCCCCAATGCAAATGTTGGAGTCCTCGCCTGAATGTTCTCTGTTCTAAACCCTCGCTAACTTTGTTCTGCTTCACTTTATCAAAGTCAACCTTTGCAGAGAGAATGTTCACATATTGTGTTATGATTTGGGTTAGAGAATGTTCACATATTGTGTTATGATTTGGGTTAGAGAATGTTCACATATTGAGCTATGATTTGGGTTAGAGAATGTTCACATATTGAGCAATGATTTGGGTTAGAGAATGTTCACATATTGAGTTATGATTTGGGTTAGAGAATGTTCACATATTGAGCTATGATTTGGGTTAGAGAATGTTCACATATTGAGCTATGATTTGGGTTAGAGAATGTTCACATATTGATCTATGATTTGGGTTAGTGAATGTTCACATATTGAGCTATGATTTGGGTTAGAGAATGTTCACATATTGAGCTATGATTTGGGTTAGAGAATGTTCACATATTGAGCTATGATTTGGGTTAGAGTTGGACCTTACAGCTGCATCATTTCAAAGAAATAATCATCCTGAAAGTGTTTTTTTTATAGGCGGACCTGAAACCTTTTCATTTTTTTCTGTGTCATCTTCATTTACTCTTAACCAGTAACATATAGACTGATATTTACACATCTGAACTAAATCTCACATGTGTACCTTTTATTATAACAAAAACATTATTCAAATAGTCCTAGTGGTTGCAGAGATACACCCTTTTTAGTTTGGGTATGACATTTTCGAGGAAAGGGCCTAAAAATAGTTTGGTTTCCAAAAGGTTAAAGCAAAGTTTCACTTCTGCAGAACAAACAGACTTTTTATTTTCTTGTTTCTCTCTAATATTCCGTATTAAAAACACACGCTTGTGCAGCTGCTGAATAACAAAACATCTGGAGCAATATACGGTGTTGGATAACATTGACCTTCTTTGCACCCTCAGGTGCCCTTGTCCCACGCGGAGGCGTTCGCTGGGATCTACAACGGAGAGTACTGGGGCGTCGTCGGCTTCGGCCAGAACTTCACCAGCTACCTGACGAAAAGGTGGGAGGAGTCGCCATTAATAACTAATCAATAATAACCTCCACACTTGTAGAGTAGATATGTCACCTGCATGTGGTCCAAATTGCAGCTGCAGTAGTTTGGAGCTCAAATCTGTATTTTACAACCATTAAAATGCAGATTTTATTTGTATAAATTTGGAAAGAAATGTCTCCAGCATCACATATCATTTAGTTTATAGCTTTAAAACTTGTGCAGGTGTGCAGCCGCTCTTTATTTAAGCCCGTCACAGAGAAGTGCACTTTCTTTAAGTAAAACGTGGCCTTGTCTCTGGGGAATAGCAGCTTTTACTTTTGTCTCACTTCATGCTTTTGCTTCCTCCTTTTGACTCGGTTTCTCTTCTTCACGTGTCGTAGCATCGAGTGATGCCTTCATGTAGTGAAGCCTTCATGTAGTGATGCCTTCATGTAGTAAAGCCTTCATGTAGTAAAGCCTTCATGTAGTGATGCCTTCATGCAGTGATGCCTTCATGTAGTGATGCCTTCATGTAGTAAAGCCTTCATGTAGTGATGCCTTCATGTAGTAAAGCCTTCATGTAGTAAAGCCTTCATGTAGTGATGCCTTCATGTAGTAAAGCCTTCATGTAGTAAAGCCTTCATGTAGTGATGCCTTCATGTAGTGATGCCTTCATGTAGTAAAGCCTTCATGTAGTAAAGCCTTCATGCAGTGATGCCTTCATGCAGTGATGCCTTCATGTAGTGATGCCTTCATGTAGTAAAGCCTTCATGTAGTGATGCCTTCATGTAGTGATGCCTTCATGCAGTGATGCCTTCATGTAGTGATGCCTTCATGTAGTGATGCCTTCATGCAGTGATGCCTTCATGTAGTGATGCCTTCATGTAGTAAAGCCTTAATGTAGTGATGCATTCATGTAGTAAAGCCTTCATGTAGTGATGCCTTCATGTAGTGATGCCTTCATGTAGTAAAGCCTTCATGTAGTGATGCCTTCATGTAGTGATGCCTTCATGTAGTAAAGCCTTAATGTAGTGATGCATTCATGTAGTAAAGCCTTCATGTAGTGATGCCTTCATGTAGTGATGCCTTCATGTAGTGATGCCTTCATGTAGTGATGCCTTCATGTAGTGATGCCTTCATGTAGTAAAGCCTTAATGTAGTGATGCATTCATGTAGTAAAGCCTTCATGTAGTGATGCCTTCATGTAGTGATGCCTTCATGTAGTGATGCCTTCATGTAGTAAAGCCTTCATGTAGTAAAGCCTTCATGTAGTGATGCATTCATGTAGTGATGCATTCATGTAGTGATGCCTTCATGCAGTGATGCCTTCATGCAGTGATGCCTTCATGTAGTGATGCCTTCATGTAGTGATGCCTTCATGTAGTGATGCCTTCATGCAGTGATGCCTTCATGCAGTGATGCCTTCATGCAGTGATGCCTTCATGTAGTGATGCATTCATGTAGTGATGCCTTCATGTAGTGATGCCTTCATGCAGTGATGCCTTCATGTAGTGATGCCTTCATGTAGTGAAGCCTTCATGTAGTGATGCCTTCATGTAGTGATGCCTTCATGTAGTGATGCCTTCATGCAGTGATGCCTTCATGTAGTGATGCCTTCATGTAGTAAAGCCTTCATGTAGTAAAGCCTTCATGTAGTGATGCCTTCATGCAGTGATGCCTTCATGTAGTGATGCCTTCATGTAGTGATGCCTTCATGCAGTGATGCCTTCATGTAGTAAAGCCTTCATGCAGTGATGCCTTCATGTAGTAAAGCCTTCATGTAGTAAAGCCTTCATGTAGTAAAGCCTTCATGCAGTGATGCCTTCATGTAGTGATGCCTTCATGTAGTAAAGCCTTCATGCAGTGATGCCTTCATGTAGTGATGCCTTCATGTAGTGATGCCTTCATGCAGTGATGCCTTCATGTAGTGATGCCTTCATGTAGTGATGCCTTCATGCAGTGATGCCTTCATGTAGTGATGCCTTCATGCAGTGATGCCTTCATGTAGTAAAGCCTTCATGCAGTGATGCCTTCATGTAGTAAAGCCTTCATGCAGTGATGCCTTCATGTAGTAAAGCCTTCATGTAGTGATGCCTTCATGTAGTAAAGCCTTCATGCAGTGATGCCTTCATGTAGTAAAGCCTTCATGTAGTGATGCCTTCATGTAGTAAAGCCTTCATGCAGTGATGCCTTCATGTAGTAAAGCCTTCATGTAGTGATGCCTTCATGTAGTAAAGCCTTCATGTAGTGATGCCTTCATGCAGTGATGCCTTCATGTAGTAAAGCCTTCATGCAGTGATGCCTTCATGCAGTGATGCCTTCATGTAGTAAAGCCTTCATGCAGTGATGCCTTCATGCAGTGATGCCTTCATGTAGTAAAGCCTTCATGTAGTGATGCCTTCATGTAGTAAAGCCTTCATGTAGTGATGCCTTCATGTAGTTGTTGAGAAGTTTTCCTCTAGCGCCACCGTGAGGCTCATGTTGGTCATTTTTGAGTAAACATTTGTTTTGTTGGATGTTTAGTGCTAATTAGCAAACGATAGCATAATTAACCTAATGTGTCACTGCTTACTTTAAGAGCATTTCTATGTCCTGCGTGTGTGTGTGTGTGTATGTGTGTGTGTATGTGTGTGTGTGTGTGTGTGTGTGTGTGTTATAACTTCAATTGTTTGTCCGAATGGAGTTGCAGCTTCTTTTTGTCTAAAGTCATTTTAAACACTTTGAAGGCTTCGTGGTTGTGGAAGAGATATTTTTAATACTTTTCTGACATTTTATAAATCAAGTGTTTAATTAAATAATGAGGAAACTGATCAGAAAATCGGACTCTGCAGCATCTTAACCGAATATTTATTCATATGCATTTCTGTTTGTATTGTAAAATTCCCGTTTTATTCAACTTTTGCTGGATGCTGAACATGTTGTTCTGACCTGAGGTCTGTGCTTGTGCAGGATGATGCAGCGGCAGGTTTCCAGAGAGGTGGTGGACGGAGGATCGGTGCACGTCTGGCTGGACCTCACAAGTAGGACTGCGCTCAGTTTGTTGTGTTTTTGGCGGAAATGGGTCATTGTCATGACGTTGCATTCATTTCAATAAACATACAGGAGCAAGTCAAAGAAGTTTGTGAATGAAGAGATATTCTTGCATGTGTTTTGTGAAATTTCTTGCCAGAAAGGATTCAAATGTACTGTGTACTAACATATTAATTTAGAAATATACATAATCCCAACAGAAATAAAACACCCAGATATCATCTACTGCGAATCTGACAAGCGGAAGTTGTTCATTAATTTTAATGTTTATGTTTTTTCTAGATCGACAGATTGCCTTCATGCTGCAGAAGAAGCTACACGAGGCCTTTCAGGTATAAATAAATAATATGTTTTCCTTTGTTTGTTTTGTCAACTGGAGCCTATATATATATATATATATATATATATATATATATATATATATATATATATATATATATATATATATATATATATATATGTATATATATATAAATAATAATTTAGTTTTATATTCTCATAATATAATATAATACACTTGGCATTATAACAATAATAACAATATTTATGTTAAAAAACATCAAACTCTTTGTATGTCTAAAATAAATATTTCTCGGTTTTTCACTAGAGCTTTGTGAAAACACTGAAATTTAATAATTTCTTAATGCAATACTGTTTTATTTCCAAACTGTCTTTTTTTTTACTTAAAATGCATGTTGTTGTTTTTTATATTTTTATATTTATATTATTTGACTTTTGTATTATTTTTAGTTATTTTTTTCCCTGGTTCAACCGTGTAAAGAATTGTATTTGTTTTGAAAAGTGCTTTATTAATAAAGTTTTATTTTAATTTTAATTTCCATCCCTCATATACTAAATATGTTTCACCATATCGTTTAACTGGTTGAGTTGGTTTCTCTGTTGTTTATTTTCAGACTTTTGTGGAGAATAAATTGGGGAGTTTGTCGTACCTGGTCGCACTGCCAATAAAGGTGAACATAATAATAATAATAATACATATATTAGTGTAATAACAATATATAAAGGCACAACACCTGTTTGTATTGCAATTTTAAAATAGACAATATTTTTGCAAACAAGTTGACAACAATAAATAACTCCAATGCAGCAGTAATTATAGTGAATATATTTATATTCAGCTTTAACTGTGTAATAAAAGTGAATTTGAATCCTTTGTTTGTGGCAGATTGAAGAGCCGATCTACGGCAGCCTGAACACTGACTTCACTACCTTTGTGACTCCGGGAGCTGTTCTCAGGTCAGTGCTGAGCAACTTTATGAATGAACCAGCAACCTTTCAAGGAAAGACAACCTGCCATTTAACTTCCTGCTCTTCCTCCTCCTCTTCCTCGTCTTCCTCCAGTATCACCTTCTACCTGGCCGTGGGTCTGACGGCTCTCTCCTTCGTCCTGGAGAGGAAGGAGGGGCTTCTGGACAGGTGCTGGGTCGCAGGTGAGGGTCAAAGGTCACGCTGCTCCTGCAGAGCGTACATGTCTATTTACTGAAGCCACTAGATTAGATTACACTTTACTGTCTCTGCACAGATCACACATTCTCCGTGCAAAACAGTAACAAACAGAATATAACATGTCATTAATATAATGTGAATTAAAGCGTAAGGGGTATGAATGCACTAGATATGTACAGTTTGAGCAGTATTCATATGTATATATTCATATTCATGTACATTCATTGTACATGAATATGCTAATATATATATATACATATATATATATATATATATATATATATATATATATATATGTATATATATATACATATATATATATATATATATATATATATATATATATATATATATATATATATATATATATATACAGTGTGAACATAGTAGTCAGTGCAGGTAGAATATACTGCAGAGTTTAATAACTATATACAGAATAAACTACGACTGTACAAACTTATTTTATGCAAGTTTTCCAAGTTGCAGAGTGAGAAGATTAAGTATAATCAATCTAGTATGCATATAATATATATATATATATATATATATATATATATATATATATATATATATAAGTGAAAAAACTGTGCAAAACATTGAAATAATTTGGTGAAAAAGCTCCAAGAAGATCAACAAAGAGAAACGAAAAGAAGTATTCCATCTTTTTTTGGGGTGCGGATGTATTGCATCATTACCTGTTATATTTTAAAGTAGTACATATGTATACAATTAGATTGTAGTAAATATTTCTGAATATCTGCATCAGTTTATTCCCTTCCAAACAAGGTTGTGATCCTTTTTGTCCTTAAAATGTCACTTATTTCTTTTAAAATGCACATTTTAGGTATATAGAATCATATGCACCTCCAGGAAACTTACTGTATGGTTTAATATTAACTTCTTCACTGAATAAGAGACAGACTTCCTCTAAAAGTGCGTATTATTTTTGTTTGTTTGGATCTTTTTAGGGGAGATGTGCAATAATTCTGCTCATTTTGCGCGTAAATGAATCCAATCGATGTTCATCGTCCTCTTGTGTGTAATTAGAGATGTGGCCACTAGAGGGAGTGAGACGATCAGAGCATAACGTGAAGACCAGAGTTTTGTTTTGTTTATTGCTTATTGTGAATTATTGATTTCACAGCTTTAAAAGGCTTAATACATTTTGTGACTATTACAATGTGGACTCATCTCACAACAGAATCCTGATGCTTTATTATTTATAAAGGCGTGAGCTCTCTGGAGACGATGCTGGCTCACCTCTTCTCTCAGCTGTTCGTCATCAGCGTCCAGATCGTCCTGCTGCTGCTCTTCATCCTGCTCGTCTTCAAGGTACACCGACAGAAACCCTCTCCGGGTGAGATCAACCTTTATGGACCGGTCAGCGGCAAAAAATAATAGCAGGAAAATACAGAATCAATAATAGAAGAAAGAAAAAGAATCCAAAAGCTTAAATAATTGTTTGATTATTCAAACCGAGCGGATCGTTTCCACACGATTTATACATTCATACGTTTGGAATTTGGAAATAAAAAAGTATTGTAGTCTTCTCAAAAAAGGCGACATTGAAAACGTGACACTACAACTCCCATGAGCCCCTGCGCACCCGTTGACATTGGTCCATTCTTCCGTCTATCGTCTCGACAATTATTGGAACAAAAGTGTGAGAAATGCTCAATGACGGCCAAAGTCGCACAATTTCACGCACATTTAAGAAATAAAACAACATTTACAGATTAACGGCATGTTCTCCTGGGATTTGGTTGGTTTGACACGTTGAAGGTTGCAGCTGTTTGCGTTTCTACCACGTCAGCGTTTTATTGTTCTTCCTGCAGAAACAATTATGTTAATAATAATAATAATAATTAAATGTAACCGTCAAACAGAGCTTCTCCTGCTCTTCTTGATGTGCAGAGGAGAGGGAAGGGGGCGTGACCTTCCTGCAGAGGTCACAGGGTCAAGTTCACTGAGAGAGCTCAGTGTGTGTGTGTGTATGTGTGTGTGTATGTGTGTGTGTTGAGTCCATGCAGGGACAAGCTTTTTATGGGCGTGTGTGTGTGTGTGTGTGTGTGTGTTGAGTCCATGCAGGGACAAGCTTTTTATGGGCGTGTGTGTGCTTGAACGTCCGTGTGTGTGTGTGTGTGTGTGTGTGTGTGTGTGTGTGTGTGTGACCGCCGCGTCATAAATCACTTCCTGCTGCCGACCGTTTCCAGGGATCACTGTGCGATCGCCACGACAACGGCCCTTGATTGCTGTGGCAACCGAGCGGTCATGTGGACCGTCTATTTCTGCTCGTTGTCAGGGAGACGAATAGTGTCTTAACACACACACACACACATACATATACATACATACACATGCGCACACACACATTTCAGACATTTGGTGAGGCAACACAAGTGATGCAAGCGAGCATGATACATATACACACACACATCCATACATACATACACATGCACACACACACATGCACACACACACATGCACACACACATGCACACAGACATGCACGCGCACACATATGCACACACACACATGCACACACACACACACACACACACACACACACACACACACATGCACACGCACACACCTTGACTCTTCTGGAGCTTCCTGTGTTTTTATTAGATGTTCTGTCTGTGTGATTTAGAAGCTTTTCTTTTGTAGTTTCTTGTTGTGTTTTTGAAGAACACTTCATCATCAGAAAATAGCCTTTTATCTCTCTCTCTCTCTCTCTCTCCCTCCCTCCTCCTCCTCCCCCCCCCCCCCCCCCCCCCCCCCCCCCCCCGATGCCCAATGAAGGCTCGCTGACGCTGGTCGTGGTCCTCATCGTGCTTCAGGGCATCACCGGCATCTCGTTCGGCCTCGTCATCTCGGCCGCCATCGACGACGAGCAGAGCGCCAACCAGGCCGCCCTGGGAATCTTCTACCCCAACCTCATCCTCTGCGGTGCGTGTGTGTGCGTGTGTGTGTGTGTGTGTGTGTGTGTGTGTCCATCCTTTTGGGAAAACCAGCAGCTCTCTTCTCTCTGAAAGTTATAAAGAAATCTTTAGTCGTTGAGGTTCAAAGTATTTCTTGACCTTTTGACCTTTTGATTCTCACCACCGGGTCTGTTTAGTAGCAGCTGTGGGACTTTCCACCATGTCCCATGGTCTTCATCTTTGATCCATTAACATTCTCATGGAAATTTGGGACCTTGTGGTTGAATTAATTTCCATTGCCGTAGTTTTAAAGTCTCAAAACTGAACCTCAGAGAACCTTAGTTTACGTTCTTCATGAGGTTCCTTACAGAACATCCATGTAGTTTACATGCTCCATGAGGTTCTTTACAGAACATTTAGTTAATTTACATGCTTCATGAGGTAAGGAACCTCATGGAGCATGTAAACTACATGGATGTTACAGAACATCCATGTAGTTTACATGCTTCTTGCGGTTCCTTACAGAACATCCATGTAGGATCCTGTACTTCAGCTTGAACCCTCCCTCTCCTGCTCTCTAGGAATCATCTGGCCGGTGGAGTGCATCCCGTATCCTCTCCGCTACGTCAGCATGGCTCTGCCTCAGACCTACGCCTCCGAAGCCCTCCGCTGTATCATGTACAGAGGTAACGCACACGCACACGCACACGCACACCTTACGCAACACTCACCTAAATCCTTCATCAGCCTGGCTTTTGTATCATAACACAAAATGCACAGCGTTGATTCGCTTCAGAGACGATGCTCGGAGGCAGACTAGCTGTTTCCCCCTGTTTCCAGTCTTGATGCTAAGCTAAGCTAGCGTGTCCACCGCTGGTGTGTAACAAGTGAAGTAAAGCTCCGTCTCTCCTGCAGGTTGGGGTCTCTCTCGGATGATGGTGTGGCGAGGCTTCGCCGTCACGCTGGGCTGGAACTCGTTCTTCCTCGTCCTGGCCACGGTCATCTTGAAGCTGAGGACGTGACGGCCTCGCCGCCTCCTTCGGCGCGGAGACGGAGCCGGTGGGTGGAGCCGGCGGTTGGAGCCCGGCGACTCACCTGGGGCCCCAAACAGCCCCCACCTCATCTGTGGAGGAGTTGCACAGCAACCGTTGCTTTTGGCCGAACGCGAGTGAAATTTCAAAATGCTGCACGTGAAAGTACAGAAGACCGGATACCCTCACGCACAGCGTGAGAGCGTGTGTTCGATGCCTCGTGTCCAATGAGGGTTCAGTGCTTTTGTTTCACTTCTATGTGCAGCTTGTTGGAACTTTTTCGCCCTCAGAATTACAGCAACTCAGGGCGGCGTGTTTTCATTTGTTCTCTCTTAACGCCAACAGAGAGACTCAGTGGGGAACAAACAGCTGGAGGACGAACCGAACACAACGTCCGCACAGAGTTTTGTTTGCTTTATAATGTTTTGCTCCATAGAGAAGTAGTATGTAAATGGGAAAAGGAGTCTGAGCACAAAAGATGTATTTATCTACAAGAAAATGTGAAATCATATTTTAATTTAAACGTTTTATCCGTTTGCTTCACAAGCAAACTTGAAGAGAAGATTGTTGTTGCGTTATGTCGTGTGAACCCAACGACATAATGATCGATTCATGTTGTCAAAGACATTCTGCGTCAGCGTCGTCTCTCTACCGGGGACAGGAAGTGGGGGGGCGGGACAGGAAGTGGTCACTCATGTTAGTTCTGGGAGAACAGAAGGGGTTTGGAGTCGGTGATGGGAAAGAGTTGGTAGTGTATTATTACTCTCCAGTATTTGCTGCTCTTCTCACAGGCCAACGCAGACAGTCGTCTGATGAATATCTTTGTTTTTTTGTTTTTACACAAATGTCTAAGCAGCTCACACTTTGTTCTCGACTCGTCCGCCAACAGAAACAGAACAAAGCACACGGGAGGAATTCTGTTCAGGACTCGGACTGGACGTCGTGGTGTCGGCTCTGTGGACGCAAAGTCCAGAAATGTAGACCGACGCAGACACTCCTAAAAATAAAGGTGCTAACGAGAACCATATAGGGTTCTTTGGCTTGTCCTCATTGGAGAACCCATTTAAAGAGCTCCCTTCCAACCCTTTGAGCTGGTCCTACTAGAACCCAACATAAAGATTTACACCTAGACCCATTTGTGAGAGGTTCCAACCAGAACCACGGTGAGAGTTTCTATAGAGAATCCTTCTATGCTGTAATGGTTCCACCCAGAACCCCTATGGGAGGTTCTACAGAAAACCCTTCTATGATGTAATGGTTCCACCCAGAACCCCCTATAAGAGGTTCTATAGAGACATATTCTGTGGTGTAATGGTTCCACCCAGAACCCCCTATAAGAGGTTCTATAGAGACATATTCTATGCTGTAATGGTTCCACCCAGAACCCCCTATAAGAGGTTCTACAGCAACGCCTTCTAAGGTTTCCTTCCAAAGGTTTGATCTAGAAAGGTTTCTGGGTAGAACCTCAGCCCTTCAGGAAAAGCTCGGTTGGAACCCTTATTTCTAAAAGTGTAGTTGTATTTTAGTTTGGAGTCCCTTCAGTGTGGAACCAGAAGGAAACAAACGACTGAGCCAAAAAGGTTCATTTTACTCCGTTTTTGTGGACAAACCATCATTAATGAACAAGGCAACATTAAATACCTCTTTAGGGTACATTGACTTCATCATATTGTTGTTGTTTTTAAAACAAAAGCTTTAGGCCAGTTTGTAGATTATAAATAATCTATCATAATAATCTATTGATGGATATTGAAATAAACATGAAAAAACATGTTAAAATAATCAGTGGTTTATCTCTAAATCAATTAGCTCTCAGACATTCTGCCTTCAAAGGAATACTTCCACATTTTGGGAAATACGCACATTTGCTTTCCTGCCAAGAATTGGATGAGAAGTGTCAATACCATCCAGCAGCAGTTAGCTTAGCTTAGCATAAAGACTGGGAACGGGGGGAAACAGCTAGCCCGGTTGTTCTAAAGCTCGCTGCTGCTTCCAGAAAAGGGAATAAGTGTATTTCCCAAAGCGTCGACGGCCCCACTGTGCCAACCTCGTAAAGATTTAGAAATGTTTACATTCATCTGGACGCATGCCTAATACAGCCGAACATATCATTAATATCATAAATAAGACGTTTGACCCATTTCAAACGCTCGTACCAGCATGTGTTTCCATGTGTTGTGAACATTCGCTCCGGTTCAACACTTATATTAATGGATGAAGAGCTCATGTTTCCATCAGCGGGACAAATAAGGACTAACTGACTCCTGATTGGTTGGATTACGTCGTGGTCTGATGTGAAGTTGTGTGCTGAGTGTAAAACTGTTTCTCTGCTGTGTTTTCATCAGTGTTCCTGTTGCACATTTTAAGGGATGTTGTGTTCTTGTTTGGGAGGAATAGGAACGCCAAACTGTTTATTTTCATACTTTAACCCACTCGACTCCCCATCAAATAATAAATATACATTTTATAAAGTGAGTTTACGATCTCAGCGCTTACGTAAGAGTATGGGCATTATTTAGTAATACTGTGAGTATGCTTTTTATTTTTAAATTGGGTATTAAATCTCTGTAACGTGATTTTTTTGTTCGAATATGCTTGAAAATCTACAGCTAACCATGATGTAAAAAGCAAAACTTCCTGTATGAATGATTTTAAATATTTACATGAACTGCAACTATACAGTATTTAAAAATAACTCTATTAACATGAGTTCCTATTAGACTATTCCATCCTAATAAAGCTACTCAGACGATGAGGATGTGATTCATGTTGACTGGGTTTAAAGAAGGCGGGATGTCACATATTTATGTGCACCAATCAGACTTTAACATTATTATTAATTCATGCTGTTCTCAAACACTGGTTGTAGATACGAAAATAACGCACAATTTTGTTTTGATATGTAACGTAAATAAAGGACTTTCATCCAGGATACTGCTGCTCATTCAACGGGAAGTTGGCATTGACTTCTTTGTCACATAACTTTACTTAAAGGGGCAGTGTGTAGGATGTGGTGACATCTAGTGGTGAGGTTGAGGATTGCAACCAACTGAACACTCTTCCCTCCCTCCTCCTTTCCAGAGGTAACGTGAGTCGCAGAGTATAAAAACCGTGGTTGCACAGTGACACATCGGGGTTATAAAAGACTTTGCCCGCTGCAGTTCACGTTACCTCCGTTTTTTAAGCATGTCGAAGAATTACGGCGACCTTCAGGGAACCTAAAAACTTGAAGGTCTCTCTCAAGATGGCGGACTCCGTGATGAAGACCCACTCCCTATGTATATTTGAAGAGCTCATTCTTAACTTTCAGGTTATTATACACCAATAAAAACATGGTTATAAATTCTATATTCTCTTTCAGTTGATCGATCCCATGGAATGTTACGTGCTGGCCCTTTAAGTAACGCCATTTCTGTAGTTTTAACCCAAAATGTTGCATGTAGGTGTCTGCAGGTTTAGGTAAAGATCGTGGTTTTGAGTAAAGATAAGTGTGTTTATCACAGAAGTTTTCTCAAGGAGGCGTGTCATGTTGTAAAGTGGGCGTGTCAATTGTTGCGTAACGTCTGCACTTAATTAACGCAACTTCCGTGTCGTTATTTTAACCAAAACCACAATCTTTTCTTAAACCTAACAAAGTAGTGATGTTGCGTAACCCGCGTGTTGCTGGACATTTATAGGAAAACACACATGTGTGCACCGCGATAGCATACATGCTAGTTTCTTTCTGTCCGTGTTTATTTTTAGATCATTGTTTCGTTTTTTCTGCGTTTCCAGATTTTATACTAAACACTCAAAAGCACAAAATCCCCCACAATCCCTGTGGTTGTTTCAAAAACACCCTCAGGCCACGGACGACCGATTTATTCAATGAGATCATGCTCGCCTGCATCACTTGTGTTGCCTCACCAGATGACTGTCTGAACTGTGTGTGTGTGTGTGTGTGTGTGTGTGTGTCTTGTTATTGTGGGTTTTTTTCACGTTTTCTTGGGTAAAAGTGTGTGCACGTTTCCTGTGTTGTGTTTTAATTGGACGCACTGTACAAGGAAGCGTATTTGAAGGTATTTGTTTTGTCAGTGAATTTTGTTTGTGCGTAGATTTGTGTTTGTGTCTTTGCTCGGGATTGTAATCTAGTTTTCATATATATATATGGTGACACTTTTTATTTAGATTTTTTACATTTAATTGAAAGCCCAAAAACTTAAGAAAACGCAGACAGAAAATTACAAAATGTAAAATGTAAGGTCAAAACACTTAATCAAATACTAAATGCTAAATTAATTGGAAGCTGAAAGTTTTGAGGTCAAATGTAGATAGATTTAAATGAACCTTCTGTAGTGCAAACAAAATAGCATTTATGCCATGTTATAGTATAATAATTATTATTATTATATAATATTGTATAGGCTCTGATGCGGCACGTGAGAAAGTATTCACAGAACTTAAACTACAAAGCTGTCTGCAGTACGACGTTCGTCTCATTCTAAGGTAAGAAAAATATCTGTTATTTGCAGGTGTTAATACACTAAAGAAAACATACTTAATACTATTATATCTGCCAATAGATTCCCATAAATGCAGTACACTGTACTTCAGTCTTCACCTGTAAATACACAATAGTACCTCAACGTCTTTCCAGAGTTGTGCAGTTACTGCTGCGGAAAATCCCCAGGAGATTTTTCTTTTGTGTGTGTTCGCCGTTGCTCATCTTCTGTACTGCCGGGTCACCTGCAATGCAACCGCTGGAAAACAGATAACGGCCTCACTGACAGGCTGCTATTAAAGCTGCTCTGCTGCCCATGTTTGTCTATCCGCAGCTAATTACAGTGTTTGGTGAGTTCAGTGACGACACTCCACCTAATTACAGTCAGGCGCTCTGTAATTACGTGCAGTGACACCCAACGTCTCGTAGGACTACACCGTGTGCTACTACTGCTGTGCTAATAACTCCATTACATTGTAATATTTTGGATCAAAAGGCGATATAATTGATTAAACGTCGTGGTAAATGAATAATGAAACTGATCCAGATGTTTGCACTGTTCCTCAACTTTAATTAACGGAAAATAACCCTGTAAAAGTTGAGAGTTTAACCTAATTTACGGCTGTCTACATCTGGTCGACATTTGCCCGTAATCATTTTGCAACACGTCATGTGATTATAGATTTACAACAATTTTCCCTTAATTTATTGTTTCTGGAAAACTTGAGATTAATCATAGCTTTAATGAACTGCTGTGTCAGCGAACAAGCAAGAAGAGCTGTGCACGTGGCAATAAAGGTTCTGATAATGCAGGATTTGGGGGATTTGATTTCAGGCCCTGGACTGGGACGAACGCTTCGCATTTACTGAGATGGATTACATCAAACTTTAAAGATGTGCTGTACACGTAGCAGACATTAGAGGCTGCACATGTACTAGTTGCTACTAGTTAAGAATGAAGAGAAGAAGAGTGACATGGCCCACGTGGAGGGATGTTTCAGGAAGTCTGGCTCCAGTGAGAAGCTTAATGCTGCTTTCTGAGCTAGTTTGGAGACGAGAGAGTGACTTCTGGTTGATGCCAGCCAAATTAAAATAGAGCTAATTTTTACGTTAGCGACTAATCCTATAATATATATATAAACGTGACCTTGATAATCTTTACTTTTGTGACTTATCGTACGATATATATGAACGTGACCTCGCTAATTTTTACGTTAGCGACTTGTCATACGATATATATGAACATGACCTCGATAATATTTTACGTTAGCGACTTATCGTACGATATATATGAACATGACCTCGATAATTTTTGCATTAGCAACTTAACGTACGATATATATGAACATGACCTTGATAATTTTCACGGTACCGACTTGTCGTACGATATATATGAAAACGACGTCATCATTTTTACGCTAGCGACTTTTCGTACAATATATATGAACATGACCTCAATCATTTTTACGTTAGCGACTTATCGTACGATATATATGAACATGATCTCGATCATTTTCACCTTAGCGACTAAACGTACGATATATATGAACATGACTGTGATCATTTTTACGTTACCGGTTTATCGTACGATATATATGAACATGACGTCATCATTTTTACGTTAGCGACTTTTTGTACGATATAAATGAACATGACTTTGATAATCTTTAAATTAGTGACTTATCGTACGATATATATGAACATGACCTCGATCATTTTTACATTAGCAACTTATCGTACGATATATATGAACATGACTTTGATAATCTTTACTTTAGTGACTTATCATACGACATATATGAACATGACATCGATCATTTTTACGTTAGTGACTTATCGTACGATATATATGAACATGACCTTGATCATTTTCACGTTAGCGACTTTTTGTACAATATGTTTGAACACGGCCGTGATCATCTTTCTAATTTTGACTTTCACGATGTTATGAGCTAATGTTAGCATTAGCCAACATTGCATCCCTGCTTTTCTTTTTTTCTAACAACAACAAAAAATATGTTTTTGCAAAAAAGACCCAGATCACTTTATCAATGAGACTTTAATGTGCAAGATTATGTGTTAATATGCAAGATTCAACATGCTTATAATGCTTTTTTTATTTCTCACTTTTCCAGTTCGCCTCCTCTTGTCATGGCATGTTGTTTTTATCTTCTTCTCACAACCAGTTTACCAACGACGTGCATTCATTTCCCATTTGTGCAGGAATTTCAAGAAGCTCCTTTAAAAACTTCTACTCAGCACTCAGTTACTATGTGAGGAGCGTCCTGTTTGCTTCACTACAACACGACATCTGGAGCATATTACACACACACATACACACACACACACACACACACACACACACACACACACACACACACACACACACACACACACACACATACATATGCAGAAACTCTCTCACTCACACACAGAAATGTTCCTGCTTTAGTTGTGATTCTTGCTTTTTTCAGCAGGGGAAATGAAGTCATGTCATTCATAAGAAGAGCTTTTGGTTTGGTTAATCAGGAGCAGAATGTAGGCGCGTTGGATCCGTCTGGTCCGGTCGCCCTGCGCCTGCTTCGTGATATGCTAAACATTCTGTAAACAGTATCCCGTGCATGGTTACTGTGGCCATGGCAGCACGACAACAGCGCTCGGGCCCGGCCCCTCACACACGGGACGCTAGTGTTATTTAATATTTGGCTCCCGCGTGAGCACAGCATGTTTCTACCACATGATCCTGTCCCAGACCGGAGGAGGCTTCTCCCCCGACTCACTCCAACGCAGGAGGGTTGCTATGTTCTGGATCTTATCGCACAACAACAACAACAAAAGGGGCGACGTGCTCGCTGAGAACAGTCACGCTGTTCTCCACCTTCTGCGTCTCACGCGGGACGACAGCGTCTGGGGCGCTGAAACCTTTAAAAGAAGAGAAAAAGGAAATGTAAAAACAGACCTGGTTGTGCGAGGAGCCAAAATACGACTTCAACTGCTGATTCTGAGCCACATTATTGAAAAATAAAATAAAAAATAGCTGCAATTTCGGGGCTTGAAAACCTTCAAGTTGGAAGTGTTTTGGTTGCTAAGCAGACCCAGTCTCATAAACCAGAGGTCAAAGGTCAATCTCAGTAGCAGACCTGAACCTGCAATGAGTTGCACTGGATTGTTTTCCAAAAGCTCAAACTGCAAATGTTAAATCTGAGCTATGAACATAAACAATGTCTTTAATGTATCATAAACAAATTCACCAGACATTATACAGCATTTATAAAGCTTTATGGAACTCTTCTTATACGTTCGGCCTTCGTAACGCTTCATACCTCCACGACAAAGTGACTTTAGTGTTTGTAACTTGCTTCTAACGCATCATAACATATTATAAAATGGAATAATCTCTTATAATAATCTCTAATAAACATCAACGACACTAAAATAGCAGAACTTTGCGAGCTTTAAGGGAAGTGACTTTTGGACCTGATGGATAATCAGTTATGATGCATGAGAGCAGTTCTCCATGTGTCTTTACAACCGGCTAAAGTTAAGATAGTTATATACACCTTACGTCCACCGCTTTATGATGCCTTTTAATAAGGTGTCGTGCATGATTATGAACATTAATAAAGCCTTATCAATGCATTCAAATGTCTGCAGCGTTATACCAAACTCTGTTCTCTGCAGACAGAAGAGAGGTTTCCTCTCCGGTTAAACCAGAATGCAGCAGCAGAGCTTTGACTGTGTTTCTACATCTAATTACGATGTTTGATTTGATTGTTTTAATCATCATATTCTTTGACGTGTGCAGCCAGCTGCATGCAGCACACGCAGTCCTTAAAGGTTCTTCTGCTTGTGACGCACAGAAATAGTTCTCAACTCGTCGAAATCTGTGCCAACTCTTCTTCTACTGTCGCATTGCATCTTCTCTTATATCTCACGTCTTATTCACTCACCAAATCCAGCTTTTTTTGTGGCAGTTATGTCAAATTAAAATTCGCGCTACGTTTACTGTGCAGCAGCATGCTGGGAATACAATGTGTATATAAAGGTGTAATATTGTGTTTTATGTTTTTTTCACGTGTGTTTCGGATTTATTTTAAACTGTTTATGCTTCAGATTGCTGCTTGACTTCTGCAGCTGTTTCATCGTATATGTTACCATCTTTCTTCTGTCCTTTTATGGCATTTAAAAACTCCACCTGCAACCGATGAAGTTCACAGAGTAAAGTGGGTTTGCAGCAAGGATTCGTACAGGGAGAATACTGCAGTGTTGTATTCAGTGTGTGTGTGTGTGTGTGTGTGTGTGTGTGTGTGTGTGTGTGTGCCAGCGGCAGCAAAGCGCCTCATCGCTCAAAGGAAGGTGTGTCTGCTGGAGAGGTGTTGGTGTTGTAACCGTGGCAACGTAAACAGGCGGGTTCAAACAGATTACAGTGTAGAGCAGAGATTATGTAAAGAGTGTGTGTGTGTGTGTGTGTGTGTGTGTGTGTGTGTGTGTGTGTGTGTGTGTGTGTGTGTGTGTGTGTGTGTGTGTGTGTGTTCGGGCACACGGTGTGTCTTATGTCTCTTAAGTCTTAAAGGCCGAGTCTTCTCTCGATGGGAATCGGGAAAACGTTAAGTGTGTGTGTGTGTGTGTGTGTGTGTGTGTGTGTGTGTGTGTGTGTGTGTGTGTGTTTTACATCGTCTCAGTGTAAAAATAAGTCTGTCTCTGTGAGCACACGTGTGAGAGGGAACTTCTATTTAATCTGTTCTTGGCCTCACCTGATTTGTTCCACTTGTTCTCACATAGAAGGAGTTGTGTCTCACTCAAATCTATTTAATTTATATATATATATATATATATATATATATATATATATATATATATATATATATATATATATATATGTATATGTATTTATACAATTACAAACAATGATACAATTACCAAAGAAACAGTATAAATACTCCTGACACAAGTGAATATTTTTACTTCCCTGCTGAGCGGCTACTTCTTAACTCGTACTTAAGTAACTTTTTAGAGGGTTATTATATGATATATTATTTATATATAATATTAAATATATATAAATATATAATCTTAAATATGTATGTCTATGTGCATGTGTTTTTGATACAAATCCACATCTGGATGCAGGTTGAACAATTCTAAATAATGTGTTATTACTGTATACTGTAATAACACATTTAGAGAACTACGTTGTGTTTTTGCAGTGTCTGATTACTTTCAATGTTTTCTATTTTAATAGCACTCAAGCAGACCAGAACATTGCGTTGATTTCCTTCCACACAAAGAAGATTTTAACGTAAACATGCTGACATATCTGCATCTTTCGCATACCTGTTGTATAGTTTAATCCAGTATCCAGTGGACCGTATGTGCGATTTTGAATGCAAACTTAACACTTATTCGGGTCCTCCAGCCTGAAGATGTGAGCACTCATGGTACGTCAGGTGTTTGACAGCGAGCACGAAAGGTCGAGAGAGTCACACATGTGTGTGTCTGTGTGTGTCTGTGTGTGAATCTCACAGATTCACACACAGTTCAGACGTGGAGGCGATGAAGCAGAAGAGCTGCTGGAGGTCTCGTTGGTGTTCAAGGTGATTTACTCGAGTAAAGCATGTATATGTATATATACAGTACATATATATATATATATATGTCATTTACATATATATATGAAAAATGTTGTGTATATATACATATATTAATATGTGTATATATATATATATATATATATATATATATATATATATATATATATATATGTTTCTTTCTCTCTCTCTCTCTCTCTCTCTCTATGTATCATTTTACTATAGAGAGAGAGAACAATATATATGTATAATAGTATGTATGTATATATCTCTTTTTTTCTTTCTTTCTCTCTCTCTATATAGAGTACATTTACATATGTGTGTATATATATATATATACATACATATATAGAGAGAAATATATATGTATATTAATATATGTGTATGTATCTCTCTCAATTATATATACAGCTTCATACTACTTACCTACATACTACTTACCATAAGCAAACGATGTGAATACCTGTGTACCTGTAACACAAAGCCTAGCGAAACTACACGTCCCAGAGTGCTTTGCGGGGACGCTGTCTCCACCTCCAACGTGCGCTCGCGGCTCAGAACGGGCAGAACGGCTCCGCTCCGTGTTTACGTCCAGATGCTCACAACAAAGGACGGCGCAACGCGGACCGGCTGTCATTTTGAACGGAAACAGCGAGGATACCGCAGCCTGACGCGGGGATTCAACTCACAACCCCGGGGGGAGGAGGACAAATAACACAAGTCCTCATCGGCTTCCATTTTTTTAAAAGATGTTTTAAACGGTTATACTTTTCCTTTTTTTTTAATTGTTTTCCTTCCAGCAAAAAAAAGAAAAGAGGGGAAATAAATTAAAACGCAATTTTTGTAATTTTTTAAATTATAGTATCATTTTTCAGCAAGCTGGGCTACAGCCTGCAGCAGCAGCAGCTGGTGGAGGTGGAGAAGCTAGCAGCACCGACAAAAGGACTTCATCATTCACATCGCAGTGAGTAACGCGTGTATAACCCGACTGCTCTTATTATTCACCAGCACTATGTCCCCTCTCGGCCACCGTCACCTGCTCCCTCTGCTTAACGCTGCTCTTTATCTCCATTTAAATGAACGTCCAATTCACCCTGCAAGGCTTTAGTCAGCACAGGGATTTAATCTGTTTAATTGTTTTGATTGTGAGTGTCCTGCACATACTCATGCACCTGTTTTGGGGAGAGATATAGTGTTGTGTGTGTGTGTGCGTGTGCGTGTGCGTGTGTGCGTGTGTGTGTGTGTGGAGGCTTCAGAGATGCAGGTATTAGTTTACTCCCAGTCTGCACAGCTGACCTGTCACAGGGAGGAGGAGGAGGAGGAGGAGGAGGAGGAGGAAGAGGAGGAGGAGGAGGAAGAGGAGGAGGAGGAGGAGGGGTTGAGTGAGAACGGGAACATTGCCTGATAAGGAATTAAGCAAATGCACGGACTCTTGCCATTACTAAAGCTCGATGGCCAGTTAATGACTTCCCTCTCTCCCCTTATCTCCCACCTCTGTGTCTCTCACCCCCTCCTCCCTCTCTTCCTCTCTCCTCCTCTCTTTTCCGTTTCCTCTGTTCCCCCACACCTTCAATAGAGATGTCACAGTAAAAGACGGACGAGCATTAACTCCCATCGGCCCCACCGGGATGCCCCGAGGCCGTATTCCCATTGTCTGCTTGTCAATGTGATGATCAATCAGGAAAACTTTGCTTTATTTGTTCTCGAGACAGTGCAAAGTGGGGTACATAGTAGACTGAAGCTGTGCATCTATACGCGTTACTTCAGTCCGGCAGCGGGAGACAAAGACAAATCAAACAAGCCAACGTGCGTTTTTGCAACCCATCACTTTCCTGCATGCAAAGGGTGCACGTCACTGAGCCGAATGCAACACACACCCGGTAAAGCTGCTGCTCGGCTTTAGAGAAGAGGTCGAAGCTCTTTTTATTATATTTTAGCTCAAGTCCACATTCTCACCGTCCTATAAATGGTGATAACTTCTTATGTGAGGTGCTCGGGACCAGTGTTGAGGTAGTTACTCAGAAAAAGTAACTAGTTACACGTTACTAGTTACTTCTGAAAATTGTAACTAGGTTACTTTACTGGTTACTGCATTTGAAAAGTAACTTCACTACTAGTTAATTTACTTTCCATTTTTTTTAAGCAAATGTCCAAATGAACTGCAAAGATACACGGACAAACATCATGACCCTTTCATCACTTTATTTTCAATTTTCAATAATTTATTATTAATTAATATAATTTCTAATAATAATAATCGCGCGAGTCACACGACACTTCCTGCATGAACAATCTACCGCAAACGCCGGGTTACGAGCCGCTACTACCTTCGGTCAGAGTCCCCGTTAGCGCCCCGCTGTAGCCGGCTGGGGCTCCTGCTAGCGCTCCATCACTTCCCCGTTAACTTCCGCTAGCTCCCCGAAAAACACCGAAGGTAGCGGGACCAGGCTCGACACCCGACTTGGGCAGAGGGGTCGCGGGCAGTAGCAGCAGCAGCGCTAGCTAGCAGCAGCGCTAGCTAGCAGCAGCGCTAGCTGGCAGCAGCGCTAGCTGGCAGCTTGTTGCTACTGTTCATGCAGGAAGTGTCGTGTGACTCGCGCGCCACTAAAAGAGAACTTTTCGGACTGGTAAAAATGTCTTGGGTAACGCAGGAACGCTCGTTACTGAGGTCTAGTAAAGTTGTGTAGTTACCAATATTTTGAGTGTAATGCGTTACTTTGCTTTGTTACCTATAAAAGTAATATTGTTACTGTAATCCGTTACTTTTAACTCGTTACCCCCAACACTGCCCAGGACTCTGTTTGTTGTGTTGCATGTACTCATTTGTGTCTGCACATTTGCATTGGGTGTGTAGCCTGCAGGCCTCTCTTGAGTGTGTGTGTGTGTGTGTGTGTGTGTGTGTGTGTGTGTGTGTGTGTGTGTGTGAGTTCTCGTACACTGTTTAGAGTCTCCGTTTCAGGGTGGGAACCGGAGCCGGCGGTGTCAGACGGGAGAGCGGCGGCAGCTCTGATGTCTTAATGGAGGCTCAGTGCTGCCCGTCGCCTTAGTAACCCGGTCTGTGGGGACACAGAGAGGCCTCCCAGTCTGGGACGGGTCTGGACGCTTTTAAAATGTACTTTTTAATGCTTTCCTCATTCAATTCAAAAGGTTTGTGTGGTCTTGTGCACGTCGTGCGTGCTCAGCAGGTTTTGTAATCCAGGAGGACCATTAAAACTTAGTCTAAATACTGATGAATATGGCTTTTTGAAAACTTTATGCGGTGTAATTGCGTTCATATCAATGTTAAAGTTGTGTGTGTGGGTGGTTTCAAATTGCAATACACGATTTTCCCAAATCCTCACCATCACAATAACACCCTCGCCCTATAATGCTCTTATATATACACACACACACATGTAGCACTCAATTCATTATTTGAGATTAGGAAGTAATTGCGGGCGACAAATACCTTTGTGAGAGAAAAACGATTTGCTTCCAGGAAGCGTTGGACCGTTCACATTGTACCTGCTGCGCCCTGCAGACGGAGCGAAGTGTGAACTGTGTGGAAACCGGCATTTATTGCACACTGACTGAATGGAAACGTGTGAGAGCTGCGACAGTCACGGCAGCAGCTGGTGGTTAACACCTCGCCGTTGAGCGAGTGTGTTTTGAGATTAAAACCGACAATGCGCCGAAGGTCCGCGTGTGTGTGTGTGTGTGTGTGTGTGTGTGTGTGTGTGTTTGCACCCTTTAAAACCTCCGTAATGTGAGCAGCGTGTTCGTCGTGACGGGAGGCTTTTATTTTGGTAATTGTTTGCATTTATTGTTGGGTTTGCACTCGTCTTGATGCAGTTTCATCAGCCAGGGCCTCCCGGCTCAGCGGGGGTCCGCGGGTGTAATCTGCTCCTGGTCCGGCTTACTCTTTGCCGGGCTGGTAGACGGGTGGTAGTCTGTGGAGGGAGATTACTGTCTGTCATGGAAAGTGGGTCAGACAAGTGGGCACGTTTTTATGGCCTTGTTTCTGAAGGTAGGGGAGGAAACAGGAGGTTTTCCATCGCGCTGCTTGAGGCAGCGTGCGCTGTTGTGAGAATCACTATTGAGCTGTTTCTCATCGCTAACAAGGTGATCCAGTACTTATATTCAGGTGTGTTCAGGCTCCAGGCACAGCAGGGGAACTGTTCTTCTTCACTCATAATAATTTGACCCCAGGACTCGGTTTGTTCCAGGCGGCAACCTGCAGAGTTAAGCCGATGCTTCATGTCTTAAAACCTGCATTCTCTCTCCTGACCACCAGGGGGCGACTCCTCTGATTGTATAGAAGTCTATGCTTCATGTGTTAAAGCTGCATTGTCTCTCCTGACCACCAGGGGGCGAAAATTAGTATTGAAACCACTTCAAATATTCCGTGTCGTTGCTGCGTACCGCTTTAATAAATGTTTAATAGACGGGAGCTGCAGCATCGTGACGTTTTCAGGTTCACGTGAATTCATCCGCAAGAAAAACACAACACTTTGCTCCTGTCGTTTTGTGCTAATAATAAAACACTTCCTGGTGGCCAAACAGCCACACTAGCACGTGAATTATGTAAACTCAGGTGTATTGCAAACCCTGTGAATGATTTAAATCTCCTCCCAGTGACGATGTGTAACGTAAGGAGGGCGTGAGGAAAGATGAAGCACACCTGCACACCTCATCACGCCATGTCTCTCGCTCTCTCGCTCTTCTGGGGAGACTATTCATTATTTATTCAAGGAGCTATTTTAGTAGTATGTTCATGCACAGGGGTGAGCGTGGTCGCCCATTTTGTTCCATAAAAATGAAGAATACGTTTCTAATTTCTTGCCTCTCTCCTGCTGCCAATACCTGAGTCAGAGCAGTGTGGAGGAATATAGTGAGGCCGTTCAGCTCCTTTAAAAACAAGCTGTTGGGGAGTTCACGGTCCTGTTTGCCTTCCACTTTATTACTTTAACGGTAAACCATGAATGCATGAATAGAAACCCTTTTTCCTGGGAGAGGAAAAAAATAAAAATAAATGTCCGTTAATGTCAGGGAGGTGCAAGAGGAGCTGAAACATGTTGCTGGGGAAACGAGCAGCGGTTCTTTTTGCTGTAAACATTGTGAGATCAAAGAAATGGTGAATAAATTCACCATAAAACGTGCAGCGTTCAACATCTGAAGCTCCACCGGGAGTTTAGGTTTTGTTTCCGCTTATATAGAAGTTCTAATTCCGCTTAAATTAAAAAAAAATGTATGCATGCTATATTAATCAAATGGGCTTAAAGTGCATATAGAAGAGATATTTGCTCATTTTAATTTCCCATCATGCAGTAAAATGATTATGTTTATATATACTTTATATATATACAAATATCAGTCGACCATTCTGGGCCTGCTTTGCCTCAACGTTGCATCTGTGTGACTGTTGCTCATTCATACACATGCAGATGCAGATGCTGAACGGATACATTGTTCAGCTTCTTATCTCCACATCATGACTACTTCACAAATGTGGACAAATAGACCCAAATATTCAGCCCACTTCCTGGTTTACCGCTGGATTTATAGCGGAGCGGCACAGCAAAGTGTTTTGTACCAAAGCGATGCTGTTCATTTCCTACTTTTTGACTGAGATACGACCGCTCACTTGATCATTTGTTTTACGCCTCTCTGTTTCGGGATGCGTTCAACACCTCAAAATCACAGCCGGTTTCACCTTAATTTCGCTTTTTACCAGCAGAACACGTCACTCTTTACTAGCAGGAACTGAAAGCCCCATTGAGGTTATAAATTAAATGGAAAAGTAAGAAAGTGTAGCGTGTGTGTGTGTGTGTGTGTGTGTGTGTGCGTGTGTGTGTGCGATTCTCAAGATACCATCTCTGTGGTTTCCTCTGCCGTGTAGTTCATCGAGGCGACTGACGTGAGTTCATACTACACACAGACCTGTGGGTATCAACGCCCCTCCGATCGTGCACGGTTGCCATTTCCTGTCTCGCTCTTTGGCCTTCCTGTCTCGAAGGAGCTTGTTTGTCCACACACACACACACACACAACGGTTGAGTGTGTAACGTGTGGCTTCCCCAGGGAGCGCTGCTGTATTTCTGAGAATGCGGTAAAAAAAAAAAAAGACTCGGCCTGTGTTGCTGGAAATCCATTACGTAATTAAAGTGTGAGGGTGATCGTGCTCGACGCAGTAACAACGTGAGACGTGAAACACGAGCAGAATTCATTACATACCATGTGAAACGGTCACATTCATATCCAGAAACCCAAACTAGCCTCAAGGCTAGCAGCGCTAAGCACTAGCTTGTTTCAAACTATCAGCGCTAAGCACTAGCTTGTCTCAAATCTAGCAGCGCTAAGCACTAGCTTGTCTCAAACCTAGCAGCACTAAGCACTAACTTGTTTCAAATCTAGCAGCGCTAAGCACTAGCTTGTCTCGAAGCTAGCAGCGCTAAGCACTAGCTTGTTTCAAATCTAGCAGCGCTAAGCACTAGCTTGTTTCAAATCTAGCAGCGCTAAGCACTAGCTTGTCTCAAATCTAGCAGTGCTAAGCACTAGCTTGAAAGATATACTTTCTGTCTATTTGGGCTGCTATCTATTAGTTTTTCACCAAACGGAGGTCTGCTTCATAGTTTTGTAACTAGAATAACTATTGACTTCCCCAATCGAAGTTCGTTAAAATGGATCGTGCCACGTGTCCAATTTGCACCGAACTCGCCGCTGCACGTCCATCGGTCCCCAGAGAAACAGCCGCCAAGTGAAGGACGGGCAGATCCTTCTGACAAAGCCCACAAAGAGATTCATCATAAACGCTGTGTAGCTGAGGAGCTGACGATCATTTTATTATTTGTTTTTATGTAGCTCTGCTAGTTTTTCTGTTTTTTTGAAATGATACGGCGCTACACACGTGTTTGCAGATCCTCTAAATATGTTCTCAAGTGAATAACAGCAATTTAAATCGGGAGTGTATTTTTCCTCACTGCACTGAATGCATATGAATCATAGCTCACACACACACACACGCACACACACACGCGCACACACACACACACACACACACACACACTGGAAGTATGCTTTGTACAATCAGGAGAAGCTCGGCTGTAGACATTTGATTGCCTTTCCGTGTGGCCGAACACGCCCACGTGTGTGTGGTTCAGATGTCCGCACGTTGCCGTGTGCACGTTGCCGTGTGCACGTCGACGTGTGTGCACGACGAATGTGTGTGTGCACGACGAATGTGTGCGCTTTGAGTCGCACACGTTTCCGTTATTGATTGCGAGTGCCACGCGGCACCTACAATCGCTGTGGATCTTTGAGTGAGTGAGACACTGCATCGGTTTGTTGCACGTCCACCTACAGCTCTGTGTGTGTACGTGTGTGTGTGTGTGCGTGTGTGCGTGTGTGCGTGTGTGTGTGCGTGTGTGTGTGTGTGTGTGCGTGTGTGTGTGTGTGCGTGTGTGTGTGTGCGTGTTCCCCCCACTGAATCATTGATGAGGCTGTAATCTGAACAGCGGTCCTCCTCTTTCTTCGCCGGCCTTCTGTCACCACTTAGCCTCCCAGAGCCGCTTACCGGAAAGACCAGTCGGCTGCTCTGCTCTGGAAACCATCGGGAGAAAACACCCGACAACAACAACAACAACAACAGCAACAACAACAACTTAATGCTACACTGGTTACAGGAGTAACTTTTCCAGGTGTATTTGAGCGCTCGTGAATGATCATTTCTAGTCATTTATTAAGCGATAATACCAGTAAGTCACTGGTTGTGCTGGTTTCTGCCGTCTTACGTGAATAACTTTTCATTATTTTCTGACACTCTGCAGACCAAATAATCAATCAACTAACTTTAAAACTAGATATCACTCCTGTATTAATGTCCCACTGGTTCATACTGGTTCAACATGGATTTCACTATGGGGGAAACCGGCAATAACAAATTAGAGAGGAAGAATGGGGATAAAACAGGTTCACAGGATGGTAGTATATGATGTAAATTATTCATTAATAATAATTCATTATTCTCCTTCAGTTAATCTTGAAAGACGTTATAAATGTCACACTTTTGTGGACTTTATTCAGCGTCAAATTCAAATGAATTCACACAAACTGGCTTTTATGTTCATGCCACTTCAGTGACAGTCGTTGAGGCTTATTCTCATTCTTTATAATTTAAAGCAGCCAGAGTTTGAGTTCGGGAAGTCTGATTCGCACGTATACGTTATTCTTCTTAAGCTGCTGATAGTGACGCAAACAGCGGAAAGAAGGAAACCTCGGGCTGACACATTTGTCGTGAGTCAGATTCATCTCTCCGAGGGCCTTGAGATGCATTCTGGTCCACGAGCCTCCGGACCGGACCGGACCGGACACGAGTCCAGCTCCTCCGGCTCAGACTGAGGACTCGGTCACTGTGGGACGGGATCCTTTGGAGATGCCAGTCTCGGAGACTCCGGAATAACCAGCAGCTTGTTTTGATGAGCTAATTTGACTCTCAGCAGGAATTTGGCGCCAAAGGGTCCGACTCCAGTCTGCTTTTTTTAGGAGTGGATGACGGAGGTGTGAAAGGCTCCGTCGTGCACTAAGAACTGCGTGGTCGAGCCGCGTGCACTTGAAGGTCGAAGGTGAAGGGGGTCGGTGTGTTGACGTGTTATGTTAACCCTCTGAATCCCATAACTCACCAGAACTACACTGTTTATCATAGCCAGGAGCTGTGTCCTTTTGTCCTTTTTCCCCACAGTCATTGAACACACCATGTGTTACGAACAGTTCCGTCAGGAAACGGTATTTCTTCAAAAACGTTTTATTCTACGTGTCTCATTTAAAATCTCGCCCCGAATGAACAGTTTGCTTAAACTGGATTCTGTCAAAAACATAAAATTCTGAGCTCCTCGGCGCAACTATGAGGCCACGACTGATTCGGCTGAGATCGACAGTCATGTGACAACAATTCTGTGAAACTTGAGCAGAGCGGAGAGAAGTTGTAAAAATGTGAACAACTCAATGAATATGACACGTAAAGCCTACATTATTCCCCCAACATTGGTGCCACATGAGCACTTAAAGATGTGTATATTAATTCCAGTGTTTTCCAATTTTTGTGGTCGTGAAGGTCGTGCAGGTCGTGTCCTCATGTGTCGGCCCTTCATGCCGCCTCCTTCACCTCCTTCGCATCTGCTCTCCGCGGCTCAGGGTTCACATTCCTCACCTCGTTTCTAACGCTCGAGTCCTTTCGCTGAACCCGGCTCCGCATATTTCGTGCCGCTCCGTTTATAGCCGCCGGGTGTGAGCATTGTTGTGGCAACGCTTCCTCCAGTCAAGTGTTGGGCACGCAGCCCGAGCGGTTTAATCTAATCCGCCTCGTTAGCGACCGCTCCCCCTATGGAAGGCCTCAGACGGAGCTCAGCCGCGACCCCTTCGCCGTCTGCGATGGTTTCAGCACGCGGGGAAGTGGTCGGCTTATGGCGGAGCTAATGGTTTCTCCAGGGAGCCCCGAGTGGGCACGTCCGGTGAAGACGAGACAGATGGGTTGAAGCCAATTAATATTTAATGCGCCGTGTTAGGGGGCATGTGTCGCCCATCCTGAGGACGCACTTCATAAGTCTCTGTTCATCCCCAGTGAAGACGGTTATAATATACATATAATATATGTATAAACACTGATTTGTATTGTTGTAGTTTCTATTCCACGCTGTTTTACTACTAATAATGCTGTTATTATGGCTTATAATTATATTTTATCATTGCAACTATCGTCATCTGCTGATGATGTTTTGTGTTTAATCAATTTCATATTTTTTTCTGGAAAATGTCAGAAGAAAAGTGAAGAATTATCCACCTCCTTCTGGTCATTTTTTTGGTTAAAAAAAAAACCAACAACAATATTTATCCGATTATAGTATTTTATAGGATTAATATTCTGTCCGTCGACTCATTTCTGAATCGGTTTCGGCCTGAACGTTGCTGCTGTAGATCAATCGTTTAATTCATTATTCAAGGGAGAATGGAAACACTTTACTGGCTCCAGCTTCTCCAATGTGAATATTATCTGATTTTAATTACTCGGAACATCTTCTGGTCGTCGAGGAGACATTTTTAAGACTCCACCGTGAGCTGGTTAGAGCCCGGGTGTGGATTGTATCTTCAATTATATGAATTATCCTCCTTCAGCATAGTTGAAGAGTTGTGTATAAGAGTATATACCTCCTGCAGCTTGTGTTCTGTGTGTATTTTAGTGAGTACTTGTAGCTACATATGTGTACTTTATACCTTAAAGCGTAAAGCAGTCTGCGTTTCCTCTAAAGAGAGTTTGATCTTTAAATCTTCACCTCCACCTTCACTGCGTCTGTCCATCTGTCCGTTGTTTCTTCCTTCCTCTGAAGCGCAGTGTGTGTCGTGTGTTTCCATCCTCCTCGGTGTAAACATTGGACCACACACACACACACACACACACACACACAGAGAACCTCCAGAGGCCGCTGAACATGAGAAGTGCTTCCTGTGAGCGATCGGGAGCTAGGAGTCTGCGTGGGCATCGACACGCCGGCTCTGAATCCCTCCAGAGCCGCCCGGCTGCAGGAGCGCTCGTCTACGGCGAGACCGAGACGAGGCTGCATGTTTTTAGCATGTTTTTAGCATGTTTTTAGCATGTTTTTAGCTTCAGAGAGCTCTGATTAAAACATACTCGCACACACACGAGAAAAACATGACTTTTGTATCCAGTACTTGACTGAAATGTAAAATATCGGCTATTGATGAATAAATAAATAAAATCAACAGAGATTTGAACAATTGGACAAATTGGTCGTCAAAATTTCAAAATTAGTTATTGTCATCTATGGTGGATATTTGCATTAAAACTTAATGATTCCTTTAAATATCCGCTTTTATGTCTGTGTGTGTGTGTGGGGGGAATTATACATTTTAATCTTCTATTAAAAATCATAATTCCATCTAATATCTACTTTATATTGGTGTCAAAACATCTACTTTTAACAGCTGGAATTATTTTGTATTCACTTATTTTTATTTTTCACCAGAAACTAATTTGAACATTTGAACATGGTGATGTTTACCTTTTGCCAAATGACCCTTTTCTCTGTTTTGAGCTTGAACGCACCATAATGTAACTAAATGGAACCTCCGTACGTTCGGTCACATATTTTCGCTGAATATCGGCTCCTAATAACGATACGTTTTTACTTGCCCGGTCCGATTAAGGACTGAGGCGTTCCACTCGGCCGAACACGAGGTTTAATGGAGCCCCGGTTATATTTCTATCGTCTGAACTCCGGCTCCGTAACTCACGTCAGGCGCTCACCCGCTGGTCCGTATTGATAAAGCCGTGTTCACCCAGCTGAGCTTCAGGAGATTCCATCACGCTACATTCATTTCCTATAACGTTGCATCAGCTGTGAATCTTCCCCTGTCGTTTTTCTATTTTATTTATAGTTCCTCTGGATGGAAATGCTCCGTGTGGGCTTATTTATTTAGAGACGCGCTGCAGGGAGACGACGAGCTAGTGGCATCCAGTCAAACACGTGAAGGTCTTTACATTCAGTGGAAAAAAAAGGTGTTGATGGCCTTTTTCTGAAATCCAATTCACACCACTGGAAAAAGAAAAGAAGAGTGTGAGCAGGAAAATTAACACTCAACGCTGGCAGATTTGAGGTTTTCTCTCAGTGTGTGTAGAAAACCCAGTCTGATTATTCACATAATAAAAGAATGGAGACGACTGCATGCTCAGCAGACGTCAAATCATAGAAATGAAAAACTAGCTAGATGTTCAGAGCGGCGGCCATTTTCTTTTAATGTAGCGTTGCCATCGCAAACCGTTGTAGCGGCTAACGTCCGTCTAAACTGAACCAACTTAAGGAAGTCATGGACTCTGGTCACGCGTAGGAAAGCACTTCGGCTTTCAACAACAGATGAGTGGCACCTTCGTTTGGCTCGTTTCCTGTAACCAGTGTAGCATTAAGCGCCTTGGAGTTAGCGGGCTAGCTAGCGGACTAGTAGACAGCTAGCTTGTTCACGCCACCAGGCTTTTTTAAAGAACTGGAACGCTAGTTTTAATGTAACCAGTGTAGCATTAAGCGCGGTGGAGTTAGCTGGCTAGCTAGCGGACTAGTAGACAGCTAGCTTGTTCATGCCACCAGGCTTTTTTAAAGAACTGGAACGTTAGTTTTAATGTAACCAGTGTAGCATTAAGCGCCATGGAGTTAGCTGCTAGCTAGCGAACCATTAGACATCTAGCTTGTTCATGCCACCAGGCTTTTTTAAAGAACTGGAACGTTAATTTCCACTTTAGTTTAGATATGGAGAACATTGATCGGACGTGTTCGACCGGCGGTTCAGAGACGGAGTGGAGTGGAAGGTATAGTCTGGCGTCGGCTTTGCCAGCCATCCGCCCGCCTCCCGCCCCTCGGATCGGTTTTCCGAGGTCGCCGAGCGTCTGATCTCCTCGGTGTGCATGAACCCGATCCCTCTCCGCTGACCCCGCCGAGCAACTCTAGCCGCCGGACACCAGACCCGCGGCGTCTGGGAACGCCAATGATCACATGCCCACCAATGTGCACACACACACACAGACACACACAAAGACACACACAGAGCCTCAGACGGAAGTGCCCAAAAGACTTTGGACATGAAAAGGTTAACACCCACGCACACGTCGAGTACAAGGATGAGGTTTACGGTCTCTTTTCCTGGAGCCGTAAAACAAAACCCTCCTCCTGCATGACGTGCTGCACGGCGCTCCGGTTTAGTCGCCATTTGGAAAAGCAATAAAAGACGAGGCAGGAAACCGTAGGAGGCCTTTCATCTCATGCGTCTTTCAAAGCCATAAGCGAGTGACTGATGTCCAGCCTTCAGTTTGTTTTTTTAACATAGGAAACGATTCACCCAAGGTGTTTTATCGCAGAGCCACTCAGAATGTTTTAGCAGAAACATGAAGGTCCTCCGTGTGTTTTATCTTTTTCTGTTTGCTCTGCGTGACGATGGGGGAAGTTGTGGGTTAATTGTAGAAGTTTAAGTTCATGTCGGAGCCTCTGACTGAGGCTGCTCTGTGGAGGTGTTTTATATGACGTTGTAAATATTCACCCCTCGCTGATTTAAAAGGAGTTCACAGCTGTTAAACTCTGGAGAAAAGTTGTTTTTCACTGTAGTGAACTGATGGTTGCTTTGTTTTTACCACCATGTCAAAAAAAGCTTTCCCATTAACACTATTTCATATTTTCCTTTTACTTCCAATTTTTATTTAAAGACATTTTCACTGATTATGAAGAGAAAGTCATACTACAGGATACCAGAAGACCTTTTCTGGTCATTCTTTGCACATGTGAGATGTTTTCTAGATGTTTTCTAGAGGTTTTGAGATGTTTTTGTAAGGTTTCCAAAGGTTCCCTGAGTGACGGATGGTTCTGTGTTCTCTTTGCGGTTCAAACTGAACACAAACGTTTGTTTTCCAGTGGATGGAATATCGCTGTGAACGTAAATGTGCCGCTACGTCTCCCAGGAGAGCTTTCAACTGCCGCTTGTAGCAGCAAGCTCCTCTTTTCCTCGAGGCCGTGAGTTTGATGCCATTTTCTCTTCTACCTGAGCCGAAATACTGAGACTGCTCTCCAACAGGACTCGGGCTCCGACTCTGTAGTTCAGTTAACCTCTTCACCATCTACCTCTTTCTGTTTCAATTCACTATTAAAAGCCAAATTGTATTAAAATATGTGACCAGTCTTGATGCCGGCCAGGATTACCTGTGCAGGTAAAATAAAAGAGGACGAGATAAACCACCAGAGAATCTAAAAATAACCTGACTTTAAAAAGGAAAGAAGAGATTAACGCAGCGACAAGGGAGAGAAAGAAAACAAACTTTAATTGAATTAGCGGTGACTGTTTGTTCCTCTACTTGCTGCTGTGGCATTATTTAGTGAACAGGGGAATCCCTTCGGTTCGGCCTCTTTACCGCGCAGCAACAAAAACATCTTTATGAATTTTGAGGTTTTGAGTTCGCAGCTGGAAACCTGCAGCGTGACCATAAAACCACCGCCTTCACCACCAGAGCGCCTCAATCCACTCAAACAGAAAGTAGGCTAACACCCACGGAGAAGTCATACCGCTTCATTTCCATCATCGAGCTCTCCGTTCTCCTCTTGCTTACTGAGCGTTTATTCATCTGTGAACTGTCACAAAAAAAATGGAACATTTCTCTCACATTTTATGCTGCTGTGAAAACTAAAAAACGACATTTTACAAGATTACACCTGAACCCGTCCACCTGTTAGCCTCCGTTAGCCGCGTAGCCGCTAGCTCGCGTGTCGGTTATAACGCGACGTGACAAAAAGCACAAACGGCGATGTCCTGATCGCATATTATTTACTGAACGACCGTCAGCAGGACTTCATCGCATCGATGGTTGAACTGCGATCAGCCGGCGGTTCACACGTGTGATTCCTTACGGCGGTTAGAGATCAAAATGTTTCGTCTCCGAGCTGCGAACGCGAGACTGGAAACTGCTGGTGCGAAAGCGTCCATTTGTCACGAGATGAAACGACTGAAGAGGAGGGAACGACTTTCTGATTCTGGAAAACAGTTTTTCTTTTTCCTCCCGTCGGCTTTCGAAGAAAGACGTGCGATGCCGAACAGCCGGGGAGCTCAAAAGCCGCTGAGGGAAAAAGGATGTGGTGAGAGCCGGTGATCGCGGCACGGCGAGCCCTCGGGTGACCTCCTTGATGAAGGGCCTGCGCAGAGATCACAGCAGCCACAAGTGAGGAAGACGAGCGCTCGTCTCTCTCATGTCCACACACCGGCGCCCACGTTGTGTCTCGATTGTCTCGTTTTAGCCCAGCGGGCAGAACACCGGCGGCTCCTTTGAGCAAAAGAAAGCGACGGAACGGAGCCGGCGGGTGGCGGAGTGTTGTTGTTGAAGTGTGTGTGCAGGAATGCAGAGAAAGGAAGAGGCGTTATTAAATGAAATGACATTGTTTGTTGTGTTTTTTCACGGAGCAGCGAGCGTGCGTCCTGTCGTCTGTTATCAGTTATTGATCCGATGACCCACTTGGGAGGTCCTGGTTTGTGTTTAATACCCCAGCTGGTGCCTGTGTGGGTTCAGACCTGCTTTTAATTCATCTTTTCAAACGCACACAAAGGGAAATATCTTTCTTTTGTCATGTATTATATCTTTAGACTAACAAGGACTTGAAATACGACCTCTCAGGCTATGGCAAAGCATAATGGGTGTATTTTAGTATAATAAAAGAGAAAGTATTCTATAGATTTAACCCTCTAGTTTTTCACAAGAGAGGACTCAAACATGTCCTTTGTGCAGAATAACACAGTTACAATGCCATAAATCATCAAATAGAGCAAAAGGAAAGAAAGAGATCTAAGGAAAACGATGGTTTTAATGGAAATAACCCGTACGTCTTTGCTCTTTCCTTATATGGGAGTTTGCTATTATTTCCTTTTTATGTTCTGAACCGATTTAAACATTGAAGATATATTTCCGTGTTGGAAATGGATGATTTTAACTGCACGTCAGGTGCAAAAACTGGGAAAACCTTGCGTTAAAGTGTCGTGTATCTTTAGCCCTCGACGCGTAGAGCGTGTGCTTCACACTCTGACTCGTCGTGCAGGGCTCGAATCCCACGGGGAGCTCTGGTAACTTTGGGCCGTGACCTGGTCGCTCGGCTTCCCTCCCCGTGGCCGTGCACGTCCACTCCGCAGCGCGCTGCATTTAAGACGTGCAGCTGTTGCTCCCGCGTCGACATGAAGTCATGTGTTCACGTGGGTTTGATGTCTGTCCGGCATGTGCTGGGCTCCGGCGGCAGCCAGCGGGGACGGCAGGTGTCGCCCGGGCCTGGAGCCGTGTCTTCTCTTGTGAGTGTTTCTCTTGTGAGTGTGAGGTTGCCGTTGCTGCCGTCAGTCGCTCGCCGTGGCGACCCCTGACCTCTCGCCTGCACGCCGGCCTCGCTGAGCTGCGGCTCCATTGTTGTAGCGCTGTGTGTGTCGGTAGCTAAGCAGCCGCTGGCACGCAGCCACGCCGAGCTGCAGGAGCTTAGTCACACACACACACATGCACACACACACACACACACACACACACACACACACACACACACACACACACACACACACACACACACACATAAACATCTGATTCATACGCCCATACAAGCTTTATCGTTGATTTGTTTTTTGTTTTTTTCACTTCACAAGTGGGTCGGACTTCTACTCGCCCAGAGTCAATCTTTACATGCCTTTAAAAAAATGTTTTTATATAAATTGTGTTGCTTATTACGACAATCAAGACAAAAGTAAAGTGTCATGTTTTATCCACCAAGCTTCAAGTTACTGTGAGGAACCTTTATCTGGTCCTGAACCAGTTTCAGTCTAGTCCTGGTCCTCTGTAGACCTCAGTCTAGTCCTGGTCCTCTGTAGACCTCAGTCTAGTCCTGGTCCTCTATAGACCTCAGTCTAGTCCTGGTCCTCTATAGACCTCAGTCTAGTCCTGGTCCTCTATAGACCTCAGTCTAGTCCTGGTCCTCTATAGACCTCAGTCTAGTCCTGGTCCTCTATAGACCTCAGTCTAGTCCTGGTCCTCTATAGACCTCAGTCTAGTCCTGGTCCTCTATAGACCTCAGTCTAGTCCTGGTCCTCTATAGACTTCAGTCTAGTCCTGGTCCTCTGTAGACCTCAGTCTAGTCCTGGTCCTTTAAATATCGACTAGGAATGCCAGCTTTAAGCACATTCCTCAGCCAGGTTAGTGATCAATAACCTCAATGAAAGCCTTGTCATAATGAGCGTTGGCGGAGGGCGAGCATCGTTCCTGGTCCGGGCCGTGAGGAGGCGTCGAGAAGGAAGGCTGTTTGTGAGTGTTTGCTGCCGAAGAGGCCGCTGCTGTTTGTTGTTGTTGTTGATTTGTTGTTGCTAACAGAAGCGTTGAGGCAGAGGATCATTCAGCGCTCTGGACTCTGGTGTGTTCAATAACCGGGACTTCTTCTGGTCCTCGTCTGGATCCATAGGGTAGAAATCAATTCAACAGCTCCCTCGACACTACTGTGTGTGTGTGTGTGTGTGTGTGTGTGTGTGTGTGTGTGTGTGTGTGTGTAGACAGGATTTCACATGCTCGACGTTGAGCGTGGTGTGTTTAGTATGCATGGCATGTGAGTGTGTGGGATTAACCCCTCGTGTCAGGGGAGCAGGTGTGGCCGAGGCTCACATCCAGTTCTGCAACACACACACACACACACACCCGTCTTCACCTCCCCCCTCGTCTCCCTGCACCCTCTTCCTGACACGTCCTCCATTTTGCTTTTAATCGCCTCCTTCCAGAATAAAACATCCCTCTTCCACCCCGGCCTCAGGAAGAAGAAACCCTGTAAAGATTCTCGGCTCACGACCCGGTGAAGACGTTTGTAACTCAGCGACGCTGCAGAGCCGCTGTTCGCGCTTCGGGAGGCGAGATATCAAGACGGGAGTTACTTCTTCAAGTGTGATTGTGAGGGTTGCATGAGCAGGCGCAACAGCATCACCTGAATACACGTCATGCAGTACTGACGTTGTGAAGTATTCACCTCCGTAGCTGTTAGTTTACGAGTTTGACTTAAACCTGTGATGCAGGTTTCTGCAACAGGAAGTCCTTTCTCTGGATCCCAGGGCAGACGAGGTCTGAGCGATGAGCAGCACCCGACTGTGAAATGAATCCCTCGTGCTTGCAAACTATATATCGCTTTCTTTTAATGACTCAATCGTTGCTATTCTCCACGGTGTCTTCTGCACCTCAGGCAGAAACATTCCTTCAATCCTGCGGCCTCAGAGTTTACGTAGAGGCGACCACCCGGCTCTCGTGCCTTCGTCCTCTCACACACTCTTTTTCTCTGAGTATCTGTTTGTGTGTGTGTGTGTGTGTGTGTGTGTGTGTGTGTGTGTGTGTGTGTGTGTGTGTGTGTGTTTGAGTCATTCTCTGAAGTCAGCGTTTACGCCCACCTCACTCAGCAAGAAGAAGAAGTCACGTGTTCTCCCGACCTTAGTCACGTCCCCGGTGCTCTGATGAAGCCTTTTCTATTTGAAAGTGTGTGTGTTTGTTTCGCATTCATTCCTACTGAGCAATTTTCTGTTAAACTAGACCGTGTAGGAATTAAAGGGCCAGTGTGCATCTATCGACGTATAAGATCCTGTTCCTTAGTGGATTTCGGTCGTTTAGGATGAGCACTTGGAGAGGAGTCTGTTGGACTCTTTGAAGTCGTCTTCACTTGCAGCTGCTTCGGGATTCCCTCCAGGAATCTCGTTTCCCGATCCTCAAGTTTGAAGACTTGAGACGGGTTTTTATGACGATCATTTATTTATTTATTTTGAGGTAAAGAGGAATTCAACGTTCATGTTGCAAAGAACTCTTTTATGGTTTTGCACGACATGAAACATGAACTGCAACCTGTAGAACAGTCCTGGCTCCTCCACTAATCTCTGTTGTCTTTCTTTCTTCAGGGCCGAAGTCGAGGGAAGGACACATGAAGCATGAGAGGGTGAAGCTGAGGCTCAGCTGACCCTTCCCCTTCCTCCTCCTCCTCCTCATCCTCCTCCTCTTCCTCCTCCTCCTCTCCCGTGTCCTCCATTCACTCAGCACCCTCCCTCCCCTTCCCTCCCCTCCCTTCCCTTCCTCTCCCCTTCCTGTGTCCCTCACCCTGTTGGATATCACCCGCCTCGCCTCCCCTCCCCCTCCTACTCCCCCTCCTCCTCCTCCTCCTCCTCCTCCTCCTCCTCCTCCTCTTCCTCCAAACCTCAATCAGTCGAGCCCGATGTACTCCCCGGAGCAGGAGAACATCTCCACCACCTCCTCCACCAAAGTGCCAGTGAAGTATGGCGAGCTCATTGTGCTGGGGTAAGCGACAGACACTCGTCTTCACGCCCACGACACACACATGGACACACACATGGACACACACATGGACACACACATGGAAATGCATCCTGATGTCCACCCGATGTGCGTATTGGGGGAAAAGTAGTACAAGATAAGGAGAGAGAAAACGCCCAGCGAGGAGCGCTGTGGATGTGTCTGGTATGAAGCGTGTAGAGAGAGAGGACCGGCCTGCAGGTTTGGATGGATGGAAGGATGGATGGATGGAAGGATGGATGGATGGATGGATGGATGGATGGGTGGATGGATGGAAGGATGGATGGAAGGATGGATGGATGGAAGGATGGATGGATGGATGGATGGATGGATGGATGGATGGATGGATGGGTGGATGGATGGATGGATGGATGGATGGATGGATGGATGGATGGATGGATAGTTACTTTAATAATCCTGCAAGGCGACTTTTTTCCGCCACAGCAGCATTTGTACATACAGGTTATGCAATAAAATATTTAAAAAATGCACAATATACATAAAACAGAATAGACTAGTAATAGAAATGCACAATATATATAAAAAAATAAAATAGAAAAAAAAGAAAATGCACAATATATATAAAAAAATAAAATAGAAAAAAAAGAAAATGCACAATATATAAAACAAATATAAGAAAATAATAAGAAAAATGTACAATATATAGAACAAATAGAATAGAATAATAACAGTGATGTACAATATATACAAAACATGTAATATAATAATAAGAAAATGCACAATATATAAAATAAATATAAGAAAATAATAATATTCAGTTAAATTAACTAAACGATGTGGAGATTTTGTGGACGAGGAAACATCTCGACGAGTCGTTTTTCTGTTTTATTTTATTTTCCCACACGAGGAAATTGGCTTGGTCCATAAAACATAAACAACACATTTGATAAAGTCTTTCAGGCAGGATAATTAAGTCCCGCCCCTCCTCCACTGTGATTGGACGGCTGGGTGAGACAAGCGCAGCGTTTCATCGGCAACCAGAAGAAAAAACTGCATCTACTTCTGCAGCGGAAAAAGTATTTAATTATCTCCTGAACAAGTTGACTTCACTGACTGACAGCGGAGGAAACGAAGACAGCTGAGAGGGGAACTATTTATGATTCATAAATAATATTAAGAAGGAGGCTTTTAAACGGGTTTATAAAGGTGGGAAATGGGTTTGGCTCGTTTGTTTGACTGCAAGTAAAACAATTTAAATATACTTCATGTGTGTCGACCAGAAGACAGATTACAGACCTGCAGTCTCAGCACTAATTAAAGAGATCATCTTAATTTAGGAACAATAAAGATCATCAGAGAGGAAAAAGAGGCGTTCAAAGACCAAGAGAACTCTCAGTGCCGTCGTCTAACAACGGTTTTTGGGAGATAAACTTGAGACGTTACAAGATGAGATGACGCGAGCAGCGGGGCTTCCTCCTGAGGTTAGTTTAGATTCGAGTCCACACACTCAGCTGTA
>NC_136602.1:2363847-2376347 GCF_910589615.1 Taurulus bubalis
CGACATCAAATAAAACAGCTGTGATAGTGACACACACACACACACACACACACACTCACACACTCTCACACACACACACACACACACACACACACACTCACACACACACTCACACACTCACACACACACTCACACACTCACACACACACACACACTCACACACACACATGCACGCACGCGCACACACTCACACACACGCACGCACGCGGACATACACACAAACACACACGCACATGCACATACACTCACACTCGTACATACACTCACACTCGTATTCACACACATACAGTCTCTCTCACTCACACACATACACACACACACATACAGTCTCTCTCACACACACACATACACACATACAGTCTCTCTCACTCACACACACACATGCAGTCTCTCTCACACACACATACACACATACAGTCTCTCTCACTCACACACACACATACACACACATACAGTCTCTCTCACTCACACATACAGTCCCACACACACACACACACACACACACACACATACAGTCCCTCACACACACACACACACACACACACACACACACACACACACATACAGTCCCTCACACACACACACACACACACACATACAGTCTCTCACACACACACACACACACACATACAGTCTCTCACACACACACACACACACACACACACACACACATACAGTCTCTCACACACACACACAGTTCAGCGAAGCGTCCCTGAGTTTTCAGAAAAAGGTCAAACGAGGTGCAAACTCTCTCTGAGCTTAAAGGTGTAGAACAATGTTTCTGCTGAGTCTTTTCCTGGAGGAGCAACGGTCCTGCTGGAGGTAACAGAGTGTGTGTTACTGGAGGTAACAGAGTGTGTGTTGCTGGAGGTAGCAGAGTGTGTGTTACTGGAGGTAACAGAGTGTGTGTTACTGGAGGTAACAGAGTGTGTGTTACTGGAGGTAACAGAGTGTGTGTTGCTGGAGGTAGCAGAGTGTGTGTTACTGGAGGTAACAGAGTGTGTGTTGCTGGAGGTAGCAGAGTGTGTGTTACTGGAGGTAACAGAGTGTGTGTTGCTGGAGGTAACAGAGTGTGTGTTGCTGGAGGTAACAGAGTGTGTGTTGCTGGAGGTAGCAGAGTGTGTGTTACTGGAGGTAACAGAGTGTGTGTTACTGGAGGTAACAGAGTGTGTGTTACTGGAGGTAACAGAGTGTGTGTTGCTGGAGGTAACAGAGTGTGTGTTGCTGGAGGTAGCAGAGTGTGTGTTGCTGGAGGTAACAGAGTGTGTGTTGCTGGAGGTAGCAGAGTGTGTGTTACTGGAGGTAACAGAGTGTGTGTTGCTGGAGGTAACAGAGTGTGTGTTGCTGGAGGTAGCAGAGTGTGTGTTGCTGGAGGTAGCAGAGTGTGTGTTACTGGAGGTAACAGAGTGTGTGTTACTGGAGGTAACAGAGTGTGTGTTGCTGGAGGTAACAGAGTGTGTGTTGCTGGAGGTAGCAGAGTGTGTGTTGCTGGAGGTAGCAGAGTGTGTGTTACTGGAGGTAACAGAGTGTGTGTTACTGGAGGTAACAGAGTGTGTGTTGCTGGAGGTAGCAGAGTGTGTGTTGCTGGCGGTAATAGAGTGTGTGTTGCTGGCGGTAACAGAGTGTGTGTTGCTGGCGGTAACAGAGTGTGTGTTTCCTCCGTCAGGCCATAAGCAACCGGGACCAGCACAGCATCTCCTACACGCTGTCCCGAGCCCAGACGGTGGTGGTGGAGTACACGCAGGACAGCAACACGGACATGTTCCAGGTAACGCGCCTCATCAAAGCCACGACCGCGTTTGTACCTCGTGATCTCGCGGTCGGGTCTTGAACCCCCGTCTCTCCTCCGCCAGATCGGCCGGTCGACCGAGAGCCCCATAGACTTCGTGGTGACGGACACGGTGGCCGGCAGCCAGAGCAACGCCGACACGCAGTCGGTCCAGAGCACCATCTCCCGCTTCGCCTGCCGCATCATGTGCCAGCGCACGCCACCGCACGCCGCGCGCATCTACGCCGCCGGCTTCGACTCCTCCAAGAACATCTTCCTCGGGGTGAGTGGCTGCTTTTTGTCCTGTGTGTGTGTGTGTGTGTGTGTGTGTGTGTGTGTGTGTGTGTGTGTGTGTGTGTGTGTGTGTGTGTGTGTGTGTGTGTGTGCGTGCGTGCGTGTGTGTGTGTGTGTGTGTGTGTGTGCGTGTGTTTGCGTGTGTGTGTGTGTGTATTAAGGACGTATAGATGATTAATAAGATAATTTATAAAGTGTTAGTAAATGATTTTAAAAAATGATTTAAATGTAATTTATTCATGCATAGTCAAGCTTATTAATCAAGAATGAAACATTTATAACTGTGTTCATGAATTGCATACTAATGAGGGATAATGCTTAATGAGTGATGAATTAAGTGTTTATTCATGCTTTACTAAAGCTAAATAGTGTGTAGTTATTATAAAATGCTATATATATATATATATATATATATATATATATATATATATATATATATATATATATATATATATATGCAATGACATAAGAAAATGCAGAAGTGGGTTGAGAAAAGAAACCCATGAGGGTTTGTTGAAGAACCCACGTTAATGTTAAAGAACGCTTGCCACAGAAATATATTTTTAAATCTAAAACAATAGAACTATTTTAATACTTTTAACTTAAATATATATGTATATATATATATATATATTTTTAGGATAAGTGATGCTTTTATAAGGCAACTTTCTACATGTTCTGTGTATTATTTTGAAGAGAAAAAGACGTTTAAAACCCTTTATAGGGCCTCATTGAAACACTTTGTGAGGAAAATGACCATATATGGTTACTCTTATATCTATAACTGAACCTCTGTACCACGTAGTTTAGTCCCGCTGACTTTATTTCTACATTTCTATATTGTCAATAGTTTTAATGACGAGTAAAACACTTAAAACTAGAGCTTCAGGACGGCGCGGCGCTCGTATTAAATGCGTCCCCGTCTCCCCGCAGGAGAAGGCCGCTAAGTGGAAGACGCCCGACGGCCAGATGGACGGCCTGACCACCAACGGCGTGCTGGTGATGCACCCGCGGCACGGCTTCACGCAGGACTCCAAACCCGGCGTCTGGAGGGAGATCTCCGTCTGCGGCAGCGTCTTCACGCTGCGGGAGACGCGGTCGGCGCAGCAGCGGGGGAAGATGGTGAGGAGAACAACGCCGTCGGCAACAAACGGTTCTTTATTTACACGTCCGGCAGAGCGGCGCTCTTGTGTTTCTGCGAAGGAACAGAAACACTAGCTCCACTAGTTAGCTCCACTTTTAGCTAGTTAGCTCCACTTTTAGCAAGTTAGCTCCACTTTTAGCTAGATAGCTCCACTTTTAGCTAGATAGCGCCACTAGTTTGCTCCACTTTTAGCTAGTTAGCTCCACTTTTAGCAAGTTAGCTCCACTTTTAGCTAGATAGCTCCACTTTTAGCTAGATAGCGCCACTAGTTAGCTCCACTTTTAGCTAGTCCCCTTTTAGCTAGTTAGCTCCATAGTTAGCTCCACTTTTAGCTAGTCCCCTTTTAGCTAGTTAGCTCCAAAGTTAGCTCCACTTTGGTCTCCACCATGTGTCCATCTCTTAGCGGCTAAATGCTCCGCTATGTTCTCCAGCTGGTTGATATGTGTCCGTCGGCTGTTTGATGCCGAGCAGGTAGCGATGCGGGTTTGATGCTGCCCGAAAACACCGCCATGAGAGCTGTGAGAGTCAACCAAAAAAACAGTAACGTTTGCGTGTCTGAGCCTCTCAGCCAATCAGAGCGCTCTCCCGCTGGCCCGCCTATTTCATGTTGAGTGACATGTTTCTACACACACCGTCTACACACACATCGCCCACCAGAGCGACCGCACACTCAGCAGCTCTGACATTAACGCGTCTCTTTATCTGGCGCCGCACACACGTTTTTTTTTTTTAAGTCTCTCCAGCGCAGCACAAATTAACGGCTCTCTTATCTCCACCTGCCCTTTACTGTGTGTGTGTGTGTGTGTGTATGTGTGTGAGTGTGTGTTGTTATCGTTATTTCACACTCGATTGGCAATTTCGATAGTCGCAGTCTTCATTACGCACGGTGACGGAACATGATGGGGTTTAGTCAAGCTGGATGGGTAGAGAACCATTCGGGGTGGGTTCTACTGTTGTTCTTGGGGTTATTTTGAAGGATGATGTCACTATTGCAAAAAAAAAGAAGACAAAATTAAGCTTTTTGTCAAATGTCTTTATATTGCTCTTATATACATTAAAAAAATCATGATGGCAGCCCATAATTTCCACAGCCAATCAAATGGCTTCATTTGGAGTTTCTCTCGCTGTCGATTAAGAGCAGACAAAAAGCACACCGACGTAGAAAGATGGACGACCAAATGTGATGCATAATTTCAGCTGCAGCTTTTTCATCTCTTTAATCTGTGTGTTGTTTCTCTAAATGGAACAACTGCCCCGCGTTAGAGAAGGTTAAACAGCTGAAGGACTCTGTGATTGAATGGGAGGAGAGAAAAAGAGTCGCCTCAGCATGTGTGTGTGTGCGTGTATGTGTGTGTGTGTGTGTGTGTGTATGTGTGTGTGTGTGTGTGTGTGTGTGTGTGTGTGTGTGTATTCCCTTGTTTGTAATCTCGTCTGGCCTTGCATTGTTTTAATAAAAAAAAACCTAAGAAACATCCATCATCAGAAAAAACACCAACTGGGAGAAAACAAGTCGGGCTGCAGATCATTTTAATACTTTGTCTTTTTTTCGAGGATGTTTTTATTTACTCTGAGGCCACAAACACGAGGAGATATTTTAATCGTGACCGTGAGAGGAAGACGGATGGTTCAGCTCGTGAGTTTTGCCAACAGGGCAGCTGCTCGCCCTCTGCCACTGGACACAAGGTTGAATCCGGCTTAATTAGGAATGTCTTACAGTGCAGTTCTCTCACTCTCTCACACACACACACACACACACACACACACACACACACACACACACACACACACACACACACACAAGCCTGTTGTGAACTATAATATACGAGCGTCGTGTCTGAGCTCCCGCTGTGTTTAATGAAAGCCGTTTAAATTAAATCACAACCGTGTCGAGTTCGAGGCCGCGTGGACGTTTACACGTCGACGTTTACCCGGGTCGGATCGCGTCATTAGACCGAAAAGGCGCGGCCGGTTGAACGTTGCCTCCTCGCGGCTCTCAACATGGCGTCGGCCGAGCGTCTTGAAAATCGGCAGGAAGAGAGCTAGTTAGCGTTAGCCGCTAACGTACGGAGGTTAAATGGAGTTATGCTACGGTGCGTTCAAGAGTTCAGAGTTAAATTCTAATCATTATAATGATGTGTGAGATTAAGGCTGAACATTATGTAATAAATGATCACATTGGGTATTGAGAATGTTTTTCACTGGTATTAAAATCGCCTGCTAGAGGAAGTCATGTGATCCGAAAGGTTCTGGTTTGAAATCCACTGAACAGCTGGTGAGAGTCTGATGGGATGGAACCACAACCGTTCCCTTCCAGCGAGCTTTAAGAGGCCAGATGTGAGCGTGTGACTCGCATAAACAAACAAATAAACTAATGATAACCGCGTCGACCCGCCGCCACAGAAACGTGACCTCAGCGTTAATCTGAGTGATGTCACCACTCCTCCCCTTTTTTGTTTTATAGGTTTTTTTCTCCTCAGTCGTCATCGTCCCCGTGAACTCGTGTCTTATCTAAACGTTTCATCCAGAACGGCGTTCCCTAAATGTTCTTTTTATTTCCTCTCGACATCGTCGGCTGTCTGAGGGAGAAATGCCTGCGCTGCGCTGCCACCTGCTGGTCACAGAGAAGTACTGCAACGTAGATCCTCCCACCCTCTGAAGTGGGGAAGAGACTGGAATAAGTTCAATATAAGTAAAAAGTTTGAGCGTCCTGAAAAATATTATAATCAAAACAATCTGAACTGAATCAGTTTATAAAAAGGCATTTAAAAAAAAACAACCTTTTATTTCATAAACCAAAAGATTCATCATAATAATAATAAAAAAGGTTTGACAGAGTTTTATAGACATTAGTGCACATCTCCCTCTCCCCACACTCGCAGTCGCCCTCCTCTGCTCACACAGAACAGAGAACCAGGAGAACCCTGGGTACTTGTTGTGTGGAGAGCCTCGGAGAACGGGTGAGAACAGACAGAGAGAACATGGGACGTAAAGCCATAACAAGATGGGTCAGGATGAGGCGTTACAGTTACATCTAGAACAGAACGACACGATACTTACACCACGTGCAGAAACTCAATAGAAGTAAGAAATACACGTGGATCAATAAATACAAACGTTTGTGAAGGTCAATCCCGCTGGAACAAGTAGAGGAAATATTCTTTAGAAAATCAAAAAAAAACTGAAACCCGCCGACAAGCCTGGATAATGACCTCATAGTAGTTCGTGATCTGAGACCTGCTGTATTTATTCTATTCATGAATGTATATATAAAATGTATTTTCTGTTTTTTTATATATAAAAAATATTTATTTTTATTTATATTTTTATATCTCTATTTATATTTTTTATATTTATATTTTTGTATATATAAATATATATATAAAATATATTTATATATATATATATAAAAGAAATACACAACAAAATATATATATATATATATATATATATATAAAACAATACATATATAACCCTAACCCTATATGTATTGTTTTATATATACATAAAAAATAATATATTTTTTTAGATTTCTGTATATATTTCTGTATATATATATATATATATATATATATATATATATATATATTTGATATATATATATATATATATCATTTAATCTTTTACATATATATATTTTATATATATATTTAGATTTATAATTGTGTGTATATATATATATATACACATATATATTAATGTATTTTTTCTTTTTTATATATATCATTTTTTTATATATGTTTATATATATATATATATGTATATTTTATATATATATATTATTTTATATATATTTACATGTATATGTTTTATATATATATATTATTTTATATATATGTATATATATATATATTTTTTTAAACTGTGTGGTATATATTTTTTAATATATGTATATATATTTTTTATTTTTTTAAACTGTGTGGTATATATTTTTTAATATATGTATATATTCCCCCCTCGTCTGCTCCAGGTGGAGGCGGAGAGCCAGGAGCTGGTGGACGGCTCCCTGGTCGACCTCTGCGGCGCGACCTTGCTGTGGCGCACCGCAGAGGGCTTGTCGCGCACGCCCACCCTGAAGCACCTGGAGGCGCTGCGGCAGGAGATCAACGCGGCGCGGCCGCAGTGCCCCGTGGGCTTCAACACGCTGGCCTTCCCCTCCATGCGGCGCAAGGACACGCCGGACGAGAAGCAGCCCTGGGTGTACCTGCGCTGCGGCCACGTGCACGGCTACCACGACTGGGGCAACCGCCGCGAGGAGCCCCGCGAGGGCCGGCAGCGCGAGTGCCCCATGTGCCGCGCCAAGGGGCCCTACGTGCCGCTGTGGCTGGGCTGCGAGGCCGGCTTCTACGTGGACGCCGCGCCGCCCACGCACGCCTTCAACCCCTGCGGCCACGTGTGCTCGGAGAAGACGGCGGCCTTCTGGAGTCAGATCCCGCTGCCGCACGGCACGCACACCTTCCACGCCGCCTGCCCGTTCTGCGCCCAGCAGCTGAGCGGAGAGCAGGGCTTCGTCAGACTCATCTTCCAGGGGCCCCTCGACTAGCGGCAGCTTCCCAGCATGCTCTGCGTGAAGCAGAGCAGGGTGGAGAACCTCTTCTTTTTTCGGTTCTAGACCCTGCAGGCGACAAACGGGGAGCGACACAGATTTGGTTTTTCTTTCCTCTGCCGTTCAAGATATAAACTTGTTTTGTCTCTCTCTCATTTTTAAGTGACCTTTGTATTGATTTTTTTTCATGAATGACAAAACAAAGATTTCTATATTTTCACGTGAAACCAGAGACACAAAAAGCGAACAGAGAACACTGCTGGGCAAAAACCTTTTTGTTTGTTTCTGGGAAAGAACTTTCAGCAATCGTATTTTTCTAAATTACTAAACACGCTGCAAAACGTGCGGTTTTTATTCATGTTTATTGTTGCAATATACGTCTGTGTACATCTCTCAGAGCTAATGTAAACAAAGATGTTTATTTATGGCCCCGGAACCCACGGCTTCATCCGTTATCCGTCACTTCTACTCAGCGTTTTCCTTCTCCAACAGTTTGTTGTCGATCAGATTTAAAGTTTTAAACGTCTTCCGAGGGTTCCGTCTTTCTCCTCGGATCTGTTTGTCGTATTTATACCCCCTCGTCCTCCAGCGTGCTCTCACTTTGTGTGTCAACCCCCTCTCGCCTTTTTCACTTTCAAAGCAATAGATTTGCAGCGGGATCCTCCCAAAGCATTGTGGGAAACTGAGTCTTCTGGTCTGCGTAAACACTCAGACTGCTCCTCCCTTTAAAGTCCGACTGAGTGATTTCTGTTGGCGAGTGAATCTCTTCTGATCGCATGTTGGCAACAATGTAGCTACACACACACACACACACACACACACACACACACACACACACACACACACACACACACACACACACACACACACACACACACAGCAAACCTGGTCAATTTGTATTCTGTTAAAAGTGGAACGGAACTTGCACACGTAAACTAATTGTCCAAAAAATAAGAATACAGATGAAAAGGACAACAAGGAATAAGCAATTCCTTGTTGTTGTTGTTGTTGTTGTTTGGTGGCTCACCTGCACAGGTACGGCACGAGGGATCAGTATTAATCCCAGCGTTGAAAAGTTATTTATGCTTTTAACTTACAACAACATGCTGAGATCAAAAGTATTACACGTTAGAGGCCGACGCAGACGGGTGTTTTATTTTGAAAAACGCTGATTTCGTGCACCTGATTTCAGAGAAAAGTGAACTTTCAGTCGTCTTCTTGTTCTTCTTGTTCTTCTTCTCTCACCTGAGTTGTTACAGTGCAGGAAGCCCCGCTCATCTGCACACAGGTAACCGTAGCTGTTTGACTCAGGTTTAAAACACGTGTGTGTGTGTGTGTGTGTGTCCTAACTAGTTCTCCATAAACACTGATTCATTCATCACCCGAGTGTCTCCGACTGCAACACACTGACTCACCTCAGGGAGAAAACCATCACCTATGTCACACACACACACACACACACACACACACACACACACACACACACACACACACACACACACACACACACACACAACTAAGGTCTTCTGAGGTTACCTCATAACACAAACGTCTATTCTGGATTTCCTTCACCCAGTTGTAGTTCCATGCACCCTGAGGCGTCGTCTCTGAGGGTTCAGTGTGATTAAAGGGCTTCACTCTGTGTCTCTTCTCCTCCTCTTCCTCCTCTTCCTCCTCTGTCTTCTTCTCCTGTTCGGAGTCTCCTCGTGCTCGAAAAGGCAAAAAGCAAAGAATGTTTCCAGCAAACACTTTTTTTGTAACAACTTTAAACAATAAAGTGTAAAAGTGACATATTTCACAGTGTGCTTGTGGTGATTCAGAGATAAGAACTCTTAATGTTACTGTAAGAGTTAATGTAATATTATTGGATCATTTTTACTGATAAATGAATATGTTAGCGGGACTTTAATGTTGTCGTCTGTCAGTCCACATGGCCGGCCTTCCTCCTTCCCACGGGAAGTCACCTATTCTTCAACCGGTACTTCACAACAATCTCGTGGTTCCAGTTGCTGGTAACGGGCCTTCCAGCAACTGGAACCATGGTGAAGAAGCCCAAGAGTCCCAAAGCCGTGCAACAAGAAGAGCATGAGCCACCAACCAAGACCAGGATCCCACAAGCAGAGCCATCTGTGTAGACGAGGAGCAACACGGCAGAATAAGGGCTGCATATCACCGCTAAAAATAAAACATGCAGAAGAAGAAATGAAGAACAATAAAGAACGATGAAGTAGATTGGTTTAAGTTTGACAGATAACTAAATCAAAATATCTTTGTAAAGTTGAATGTATTATTGGTTAAATATCACTCTCCAGACATAATCTGAAGATTTTTTTTTTTTATCTTGGAAGACACTCGGTTCCCATGAGAATACATAAACCAGAATGTGTGTGTAAGATCTTTTTTTAACTGTGTTGCGTTCACAGTAAAAGCGTTGCGAGTTGATCACATGCAAAGTGCACACACACGAATGGATGTGAGCAGCGGGGATTCAGCGGCGTACTGCCGTCGTTGAGTCGAGCAGAAATGGCGGCGGATGACGGAAGCGATAAGCCACGCCCCCTCTCCCCTCGGTCCCCAGGAGGATATATAAAAAAGAATGTTGTGTGTGTGTGTGTGAGACGTCATCCATCAAGGTGACGTTCCAGCCAACCGAGCTGGAACAGGCCCTCTAAATTACACATATAAATAATAAATAAAAATTCTAAAAAAGTATGTTGTTGCTGTCCTAGTTCTGTAGTGTAAATCGTCCTTTTCTTCATTGTTTCGTGGGTAGACCATTACTAGTATTCCATTCTTCCTGTGACGTCGTGTTCGCAATGTTTTTCGTGCAAGTCGAGACTTTTGAAAAAAAGAAAAAAAAATACCCAAAGGTTTAGTAAAAGTCATGTAAATGTGTTATATTCATGTGTTCATGTCGTTCATTTACGCTGAGTTTGAAATAATGAATATGCTTTTAAAAGAAAGACTCAAAATATTAGCAGGCATACATACAGGCATCTATATAGATGTTTATTCTTTTAATCAAACTATTGTCTCATTCATTTGTGTCATTTAAGGTTTACTGTATGCTTTGTGTTCTCATTGTTAGTTTAAATACTACATTTACTCACTTTTTACTGTTTACACCCAGATTTCACTAAATGTTTGTCATGGACATTTGGTTTAAAGTCATGAAACCCATTGGTCAGAATGTGTGTGAACCCCGAGTGATTGTGTGTTTGTGACACAACAAAAGACACACACTCATTATTTCATATATTGCACTTTATTCAGCTCAGAGGCCTGAGACCTCGTCACCGTCACAGATCAACACTTATTGCTTTCAGCCTTCCGGTCCGTGTGTGTGTATGTGTATGTGTGTGTGTGTGTGTGTGTGTGTGTGTGTGTGTGTGTGTGTGTGTGTGTGTGTGTGTGTGTGTGTGTGTGTGTGTGTGTGTGTGCGTGTGCGTGTACCAACGCTGCAGAAGACAGAGGCGACGTGGAGGTTTCACAGGACATTAAGGTCATAATGTGAGCAAACAGGAAACAAAAATATAATCTACGTACAAATAAAGGCCTTTAACGTCTCGGCTGTTACATAATAACTATTATTATATAAATTCATGGCGTCCGCGCTGGATTCATGCACGGTGTGTTTTTTAAAGCTGCTCCATTTAAAACATGTATATGAACGGATGGACTGACTACCTGCGTTTAATACAGAAAAACGTGCGTTTTCTGTATTAAGTCGATGAATCAAATCAACGCAGAAGTGATGTTTCAGTCTCATCAGTCACAAGCTTCTTCATCCAGAATATATCTGACCTATAAAACCAATTAAATTTCATTCAGTCATTTTACCGCCTAACTACTAGATTTTCTACGTTTAGTTTTCTTTCTGTGAACGATAAACTGGAGACTCATATATAATACTCAATATTATTATTATTATTATTATTATGTGACGGCCAACCTGTCAACAGAACACTGTAATCCAGGTATTTATATTTAAACAGCTGAATTGTGAAACCTCGCAGTGACGACTTCCTGCTTGAAATAAACAGTTAAAACTCTCCGTGCGAGCACACAGATTATTAATAACATAGAATCTACGCTGAAAATCAGGTCAGAAAAGAATAAAAACAGAAAATATAAATGTTCTTATTTTTCTTTTCATAATCATAGATTTAGGTAATTATTTACCGTGACCGCCATAAGAGGCTCATGATGAACACTATTAAAGGTTTACATTATATAATAACCGCCTGCAGGGGGCAGTATTTCCCCACTACAGAGGAGCCTGAACATGACAAACAGGTCACATGACTGGGATGAAGCCAACTGGGGTCACATGATGAGGGTGTGTGTGTGTGTGTGTGTGTGTGTGTGTGTGTGTGTGTGTGTGTGTGTGTGTGTGTGTGTGTGTGTGTGTGTGTGTGTGTGTGTGTGTGTGTGTGTGTGATAAAAAGGCATCAGTGGTCCATGATGCGGAGGTTCCCCGATACGATCTTGTTTTCCAGCATGGAACCGGCTGGAATGTCGATCCGGTCTCCGTGGTTGGCGATGATGATGACGGTGCCCTGAGAGGAGGAAGAGCGCGTTAACACAGGGTTTACATGTTTATTACGCAACAGTTTAAAACAAAGATCAGCTGGTTATTTATTTCAACAGATTCATAATTAAAAAGACATTAAACACTAAAATCAAACAAACCTTTTAAGGTTTTATTAAAGCAAAAAAAAAAAAAAACAGGGTTATTTATAGTTCAGCTC
>NC_136602.1:2378847-2408847 GCF_910589615.1 Taurulus bubalis
AAACTAGTCCTGACCATTAAAATATCTTTCTTCGACTAAATTAACACCGAATAAACCAAAATAACTCCGCCTCCCGTCGCGCCGTGACTCACCTTGGGGTTGACGATGATCTCCAGGTCCATGGCCTTCTGCTCCCGCAGCCGCTTGATGGCCGCCAGAGAGATCCACAGGTTGTTGGTGTTGAAGATCTTGAACTTTGAGACGGACTTGAATTCGTCCACGTGGGCTTTGGGCACCTGGGCGATCTCCAGCAGGCGCAGCTTCCCCTCGTACTGGATCAGCGTGCCGCCCTGCAAGGGAGAGGGAGGTGGATGAACTCCCAGGATGCAACAGAAATGCATGTTCTTTTTAGTAATTATTTCTAAACGGATTCCTTGCAGTATTAAAGATCGGTTGGGAGTGTTGGTCATTTTACACCCTGCTAACGCAAAGCAAACACCAATATTTATAGTTTTTTAATGAAAAAGCAGGTGGAAATCAATAAAAATACAATCCACAAATATATAATTATAACAGCGGCCTTTTAATACGGCTGAGAACAAGATCATTGATCACATGTGATCCATTTGACGGCTCACAGAACATCCTGTATATTGATGAATGACTAATGATTGTTGGTATAGGATTTCATAAAAGATCAGGATAAAAAATACTCACAACAAGTTGAATTTCTATAATAAATCATTAATTTCTGTATTCTATAATTGGATATTACTTAAATAGGCTGTCTTGCTTGCTCTGATGGTTCAGAAATAGAAGGAAAAAAAACAGGAATTTCTTTAAGTGGTTACCCTTTATTTATTCATAGGGACATTATGATTTATTTATTACTTAAGATCGGTCACTGAAAAGGATATTGGCTCAAGTCTCTCTGTGACGCGGTGCACATCCTTGGAGTGGCAACCAGACACACTGGCATCGCTTCCACCCGACAGAGAGTTTTAGTTTGATGATTATTGGGATATTATTGCGAATTTTTGGACAAGATAATCATGAAATAACAACATTTTAATCTGTATATTATCCCAGAGCAGTGTCAGAAACCTAGATACTTTACTGCGGTTTGTTTCGGTCGCATTGACGACTAAAAAAAAGACTGCGCCGAGCCGGTCACATGACCCAGACCGGCCACGCCCACGCGTGAGCGCTCCACGTCCGCTCGGACCTCGTCCTCCACGCACCTTGACGTCGGCGCGCGTCTTGTCCGTCACCTCCATGATGAACTCGCAGCGCTTGCCGTTGGGCTGGCTGACCAGGTGGTGCAGGATGTGCAGGTCCACGGTGGCGCCCAGGTTGTCGATGTTGGACACGAAGATGTACTCCTTGCCCTGCGCGATCAGCTGGTCCAGCAGGCCCGAGTTGTAGAAGCTGGCGTAGATGTCTCCGTGGCCCGGCGGGTACCAGCCCTCTGCGCTCTGCCCCGACATGCTCAGGGTGGTGGCCACCGGGAGGAGGGACTCCTTGTCCACGCGAGGGTACCTGCAGAGGAAGAGCCCACGACGCGCTGCTTTAGTTCACTTCCTGTGATTATTAGTTCATAAGCAAACATCCAGCATCATTGTTTATCGATCCCTGGATCGGAGCGCGGACATTTAAAACTAGAATCTCCTTTTGTTGGAAGACTGAACTGAGAATCTACTTACTTACTTCCTTACTTCCTTACCTACTCACTCACTCACCTACTTCCTTACTTACTCACTCACTCCGCATCATCTGACGTGAAGCCGGTAAACTGAGTCGCTAAGTCTTATTTTTCGCATCGCTGCAGGACTTCAAACGAAGCCTTCAAGGAGAAACGTTATTTTTTTACTCAAGAAGGCAGGTGAGGCCACAAGCCGAGGAGTCCGAGCCACCACCATCATCATCATCATCATCATCATCAGTGTGCATGAAAGAGATCAAAGGGTTCCTAAGAAGGATCCACGTCGGGTTGAGTTAGCGATCCGCGTCATTAGAGCATGGTGTCGAACTCGAGGCCCGCGGGCCGAGTCCACAAAAGCTCCAGACAAAGATGCTGCTGCTGTGAAAGCTAAAGACCAGACCACATACATGTGTGTGAGCAGGTGAGCCCCAGACCACATACATGTGTGTGAGCAGGTGAGCCCCAGACCACATGCATGTGTGTGAGCAGGTGAGCCCCAGACCACATACAGGTATGTGAGCAGGTGAGCCCCAGACCACATACATGTGTGTGAGCAGGTGAGCCCCAGACCACATACATGTGTGTGAGCAGGTGAGCCCCAGACCACATACAGGTATGTGAGATCTTGGGATCTTGCTGTTTTTTTTAAAACTATATATTTTAACCGGATGAAGGATTTGAATCATCGGTCGTCTGGATCTCAATTTATCCGAGTTTTGATTAGAAAATGACATATTGTGTGTTATAAAGTGACAGTACAAGAGGCTAATTATTTGGTTTCTTCTTCTTTTAATTAATTTCATCACACCTTTCCACAAACAAAAAAAACTCTATTTCTAGCTAATTAATTATTATAAGGAAACAGTTAGCGTTGCATTTAAAATACAACTTTTGAGATCTTTGCAGGAATTGATTGATTATTTATTCTGCTCGTCTCCTTGGTAGCCAGGGAGTTAAATTTGACAAAAATAAATAAGAATGTCGAATAGTTTCCCTCCTCATCCACTGGAGCACCAGACACTGAGATGTGATGAGCAGTGAATTTAATTGGCTTTTTATGAATTTCCCTCTCTGCCCTCCTGTGGGTCGACGTTCTCTCAGTCAAACCATTGAAGCTCCAGCGGCTCAAACTGCTTTGTGCGACACTTTGTGCGCTCTAAATAATGCAGCGGGAAACCGTGGAAACCCAGATCCACACGACATCATTAAAGATTCACGTCCGTCTCCGAACGTTACATCACACTTCCTGTCTGCAAACACAGCGGAGGATTGTCCGCTGGATATAAACCAGTTCACCATCGGAGTTCATCCAGTGCTTTTGGGTTCAACGCTGCCGACTCTGAGTTTAATACCAATAATAAAAAAAGGCCCTCAGCGTCCAGCTGTTGGCTGAAATGAACACGTGTCGGCTCACCTGCTCTGGTTGAAGGTGTGTATCTTGACCCGGTGGTGTGTGTACTTCTGCAGGATCTTCTTTGTGTCCTCATCCGTGTTGAAGGAGTTCATGAGCACCAGCGGCACGTCTGTGTCGTAGGTCTTGTTCAGGTGCTGTGGGGTCATGGATCAGTGGAGGGAGAAGTTGTGATTGGACTTTTGTTTGCATCCTTGTTTTCACTTTAATGTCCAGGATGGGAGTTGGCTTTATGTAAAGAACACCGACATGAAAGGTAAACGGTGCATGACTGTGTTTAACTGCCATACTTCAGGACGTTTAAGAGCTTTGTGGGCACACACACACACACACACACACACACACACACACACACACACACACACACACACACACACACACACACACACACACACACACACACACACAGTGTCTGGTATGTTGTCAGTGGGTGTGTGAGGGTGTGTGAGGGGTTTTATTCACACAATAACTATTTGATTTGGATTATGGGAAAAAACTGACATTGGATGTTATTTTTTCTTCTGCTGTAAGAAAAGAAAATGATGTCATAATGAATGCTTCTTTGGACTCAAAGCCCTGGAAGTCACTGCATTTTCCACAGCACTGTCCTGCAAATATTTCAGAATAAAAGCCTCATGTTGACAGATAAAGGCATTCTGTCCACGGAGAGAAACTACAGGGCTTTTATTTTGTTGAGTGTCAATAAATATTAAGTATAAACCTTTTTTCTAACTTTTTAATATTTTTTTCTCATCTTTAAATAAAAATAAAAATATTTTCCCTGAAGCTGCGACACCATAATATGTAGAAGTATAATAGAAGTGTTTGTGTCGCTCAGGTGAGAGCAGTAAAAATGTTCAGCAGCCAGGTGGCTCCTTCCCAGAAAGATCGTCCTCGTCTCCTGTGTGTGTGTGTGTGTGTGTGTGTGTGTGTGTGTGTGTGTGTGTGTGTGTGTGTGTGTGTGTGTGTGTGTGTGTGTGTGATGTGGGATCCATTTTCTCTCTTTTCTAAATAGGTCGATTCAGTCGGGAGGTAATCTGAGCAGACCTGAGCAGAAAATGGAGAGCAGAGACTCGGACACAGAGAGCAGTGTGCTGGGAGGAGAGAGAGACTCACACACACCCACACACCCACACACACATCATACACACACACATCATACATCATACACACCCACACGATTAAAACTCAATTACCCACCAGAGCTCTCTGTCAGATTCATGACAGATTTCTTCATAATGAGGCTGAAACTTGAATCTCACTTTAATCTCTTTAAGCTGCTTTAATATGTGATTTATTTCTTTATTTAACAAACTTAAACGAATCAAGAGGATTACTTGTATTGCTGAAGGACCCAGTGGGTTTCTGTTTTTAAAATGTCTCGATGTGTGATCGGGCACAAATAACCACAACACCCCCCTCCCTGTAAACACACACACACACACACACACAGACTCACACACACACACTCTGTCCTCCAGCACACACACACTCTGTCCTCCAGCACACACACACACTCCCTTCTCCGTGTTCCGGCCAATCCCACAGACCTGCTGCTCGCCAACAGATCCTCTTTCTCTACCTGCAGGTATCACACTGAACTCCTTTCAGGAGAACATTCAGCTCTTTTTCCAGAAACTGCAAGTCTCTCCGGCGCCTCAGAGACATAAATAATAGCAGCTTGAGCTCAGAGGATGATTCACACACTGCAGCATCACATATGCTGGTCATTCTGTCTATGAAAGGCAGTGGGGGTGTTATTTACTCAGTTATGTTTTACTCTTCTAGCTCGGGGCGATGAATTCAAAAGTCCTCAGACTATATTACATCAGACAATACATCACTTTCTGCTGCCCTGCCTCTCCCATCCTGATGTCACACACATGTGGCAACCGGCTGAAATAAAACCCGCCCGTCAGATCTGGGCGACGGCAAGAAAACGATTTGTAAAAAATAAGTCTGTCAGCTGAGGTCATGAGAGAAAAGATCAACTCAGACAGTGAGGAGTTCAGAGGAAAGCTTTTATCCAGAGTCACAGGACAGCAGAATATAAATAAAGTGTTTTAGGTGAGTCTGCCTGAGGGGGCGACTACTCTGGTTGTATAGAAGTCTTCATGTGTTAAAGTTGCATTCTCTCTACTGACCACCAGGGCCGACTCTTTTGGTTGTATAGAAGTATATGCTTCATGTGTTAAAGCTGCATTCTCTCTCCTGGCCACCAGGGGGCGACTCCTCTGGTTGTATAGAAGTATATGCTTCATGTGTTAAAGCTTAAATGCATAAAAGTAGGTTGGAACTCTTTATACCCCTTTTCCTACCAAAATTGGCGCATGTAATGGCGCATGCATCCATTTCTTTCTTCTTATTTGTTATGCAGGAAAACCCCATTCTGTTTTTTCCTTCTTATGTGTCACGTTCCACGTCATGTGACATGTAACATGTGACGAAAAAAGGGATCAAGGCGTTTCTAAAAGTTATATTTGCTCCCTTTTGTTCTGATTATTTGCCCAGCCCTGTTATTTGCACATTACATTAATGTCAATATTATCCCTAACGTCACGATAACCAGAGAAAACAACCTCCACAAAGTTCTGGATGAGCAGTGAGAATCTCTATTTCAGAGGGACTGAACATTATCCTCCTCTCCCAGGGCCCGTACCTCGATCTGCTGCACCGTGAGGTCCAGGAAGGTGTTCTCGTTGCGGACACTGATCAGGCTCTTGGGGCCCTTGCAGCCCATACTGGTTCCCAGTCCTCCGTTCAGCTTCACCACCACCAGCTTGTTCAGGCAGTCGGCCACGTTGTTGGGCAGACCTCTGCCAGCGATCTTATCGTACGGCTGGATCTGGAGGAGAGGGAGAGGATTCAATACACTTCCTGTTGTGGTACAGGGGTCATGCACATTCTGACCAGTGGTTTCCATGACTTTAAACCAAATGTCCATGACAAACATTTAGTGAAATCTGGGTGTAAACAGTAAAAAGTGAGTAAATGTAGTATTTAAACTAACAATGAGAATACAAAGCATACAGTAAACCTTAAATAACACAAATGAATGAGACAATAGTTTGATTAAAAGAATAAACATTTATATAGATGCCTGTATGTATGCCTGCTTATATTCTGAGTCTCTTTTAAAAGCAAATTCATTATTTCAAACTCAGCGTAAATGAACGTCATGAACACATGAATATAACACATTTACACGACTTTTACAAAACATTTGGGATTTTATTTTTTTCAAGGACTTTTTCCAGGCCTGGAAATAACCATTTTAAAATTCCATGACTTTTTTCCAGGTTTTCCATGACCGTAAGAACCCTGTTGTAATTTGATGTCCATATCCGTTCAATTTTTTATAGTTTTGGCAAAGAAATTAGAAGAAAAAGATCTGTGAAGACACGTTTTTGTGGCATGTTTTTACGGCAATGGTGCAGATAATTAATGTATGCGTGTGCGTGTCACATTACTGGGTCAATACTACAGCACACATCAGCGTATCTGCGTCGACCTTTCGGCCCTCACAGCAGGAAGGAGTGAAGGGATACGACGTGAAAGAGGATGTGTCCGACCGAAAACAACCGAGCTGTGAACGTTTGGGGAACACTGAGACGCTGCGCTTTGTTTGACCGCACAGGAATGTCGTCTTTGAATTAAAAGTGAAAACAGAAGATCACGCTGCCTCCCCGCTCACAGTCGTCGTGTTTCTCCTCAAGTTTCATTTCAACGCGATTGAATTTCATCCTTACTGGGATTTTTATTTTTTAAATCAAGTTAGCAGCTGCGAGCCATGTGGAGAACCATTCGGGGACAGGAAACGCTAACCAGATGTTCCAACATCTTTCTGTTAGGAAACCAGTGTTCCCGTCAGTGGTGAAGTCTGAGCACTTCATGCGTCAGTGATTATGAAACGTCCTTTTCTTAAAGGAACCAATGAGGGACAGCGGACCAGGCGGCGACCTCACGACCTCACGACTGAAGTCTATACTTCATGAGTTAAAGCTGCATTCTCTCTCCTGACCACCAGGGGGCGACTCCTCTGGTTGTATTGAAGTCTATGCTTTATGTGTTAAAGCTGCATTCTCTCTCCTGACCACCAGGGGGTGACTCCTCTGGTTGTATTGAAGTCTATGCTTTATGTGTTAAAGCTGCATTCTCTCTCCTGACCACCAGGGGGCGACTCCTCTGGTTGTATAGAAGTCTATGCTTCATGTGTTAAAGCTGCATTCTAATGGTTTTATGTGAAGCACTTTGAATCGCCTTGTTGTTGAAATGTGCCATACAAATAAACTGGCCTTGCCTTAAAATGACCAAAATGAACTGATGAATAATTGCTGTCATCTCTCTGAGTGGGTCAGCTGTGTAAAAACTGGCTTTATGGACTTAAAAGGCCACTGAATTATGAATGTGGTTGGGGGAGGACTTCGGTAAAGAATGTTTAGTTTGCTTTTCTTTCCTCCGCCTCGTTACTCTCTTCCTCTCGCTTCACACTCGCTCTCCTCTGTTTCTCGTCTCATTAACATCACCGTCATGTCAGATTCCACTTCATGCTCCATACTCGTCTGTCAGCTTTCCTCTACACAGCTGTAATCTCCTCTCTGCCTCCGTCTGTCTTTACACAACTCCCTCCTCTCTTTTTTTGGCACTTCATTCATCTTTTCCTGCATCTTTTAATCTTCCCCAACTCTCGTTCTCTCTCTAAAACATAAACGAGGCGGCTCAGATTGGGGAGTAAAGCGGTGACTCTTCCCTTGCTGCAGCCGGAGGAGAGACAGACGAGGCTTTGTGTTTGTGTTGTCCAGCGCCAGACGATCCACTGAGGGAGTACTGTCAATGTTCAGCGAGACAGAACCAAACATGGCCGACAAGCGGCCGGCGGCCACTTCGCTGCCACGAAACCGGTTTAATTTGGGGAGAATGTTTTGGACCACGAGTGTGTTTCACAACAGGAAGTGGTGGACATCCTATTGGGCAACACGTGCTTGGTTCAACTGGCACAGCTGAAGATTAGGAGAGTTGGGAATGACAGGTTTGGTCTCACCTTTAAATGTGCAGGCAAACAGTAATGATGTTTTAATTATTTTACACAGCATGTTTTTCACAGCCATGTACACTGAATGCAAGAAGAATAAACATATTATGTGGTTAATCAACTAAGAAATGAGTAATACGTTGTTGATAAATGGATTTTGCCAGACTCCTGGTCCAATCAGTCAATTGCCACTTTTTGGCAAATATTGGTTAATAACTGATGTATACAGCACTATTTAATAAGATAAGATACTGTAATCCTTTATTAGTGCCACAACGGAGATAAAAGGCAGTGAAGCAACAAAAGGCATCGTAATTTTTTTTAAGAAATAACAGTAGATAGACTGAGGACGTATGAAATATTAATATTGCACATAAATGAATTAATGCAATGTCAGTTTTTGGAGCGTCTGTTCAACTGGGATCAACGTTTGGTTGTTATTGTAATGATTTACTGACTATTAATAAAGCAATTAAACACAACTCGTAAAACCAGAAGGGCCCCGGGTTAGAAAGTGTCCTGAGATCAATCACAAAGTGTCCTGAGATCAATCACAAAGTGTCCTGAGATCAATCACAAAGTGTCCTGAGATCAATCACAAAGTGTCACGCAAGGATTCAATGAATGAGGGAGAAAAGACGCAATATTAGTCTGGCTATTTTCACCTCTTCAGACCTAAAATAATTCTCAAAATTAAACAATCTGAGAAGGAACGCATGCGTTTTAGTTCATTGCAAACGTCTATATTAATACATGTACTGTTGTACAGCTGCCTGCTAAAGCTCCAACACTTCAGAGTCTCATTATATCCTCCTGATATTAAAAGGTTCATCTTCAAAACCAAAAATAAAGAAGCAACACGAGCCTCTAGACACATGACGGCCTTCACGTGTGAACTTCAGTCACATGACAATAAAACGGTCAGATGTGGAGGAACGAGTTTTAATGAAGGCAACCGACTAATTGACTAATTAACGCACGCATGGCTGTTGTGGAATCCGTCTAAACAGCCTTCTCTCACGTCTTCTCATATTAACCCCTTAATGACTCAGCAGCAGCACTGTGTTGTATCTCGTGAGTCATATTCCATATCCGACGTCACAAGAAAACAAGAACGTACATCAGGGTGAACGCACTCTGCTTGTAAAGAAGAGAACAGACTCTTGTTGTACTCTTGCTGTCTCGTGTAACTTCTGTACATTTCGACGGCCTCGGGACGCTGTGTTCGGACCCTACAGTTTGCACTTATTTTATAAAACTCTCTGAAACCTTTCAGCCTTTGAAGTTGACACATAACACTGAGACTCAAGTGTCCAGGAAACTAGAAAATCAGCTTCTTCTTTTTTCTCTCAGCTCCTGCACAGCAGACTCAGAAGCCCTGATGACTCGGCACTTTGTGTGTGACCCGCAGCCCGTTCAAAAGGAAACTGCTGCGCGTCGTCTAGTTGGAGGGAATAAATAGTAAATGTACAGAGATCGACTGTAAAACAAGACACGGGGCCTTAGAGAATCGGTGTAAATTACTTTCCACGGCAGGAAACCTGGACGATATTGTGGTGCCACTGTTCAAAAGAGAGAGTAAATTAAAGATGGAAATAGTATTCAGGTGGAATCAGACGACACATTGTTCCAGCCTTTAAAAACATATTGTACTTTTACTTTGCATTGCTAAATGTTCTTTGCAGGGGTATTTTAAAAATACACCGATATCGTATTAGTTCATAAAACATGATAGATTATAAAGAATGATGCCAAGTCCCAAGTCATACACTTCCTGAACAAGTCACAAAGCTCTAGGGCTGCAGCAACGAATCGATAAAATCGATAAAAATCGATTAACAAAAGTGTTGGCAACGAATTTCATTATCGATTCGTTGTGTCGCGCGATTATTACGTCAGGCAATAAGTCGCGGAGAAAAAAAAAAGAAAAGCGGAGCAGAGCAACTGGCCGGCCAGCGTTTCTGAGATCAGAGTAAGACACGAGAATAGCTGAGGTTGTGATCTTCTCAAAAATAGAAGATCTTTGACAAGTCGAGTCTTGGCCAATCAGCGTCTTCATGTTCCTCAAACTTGTTTTTAATGGAAGCTAGTCAGCTTGCTATCACGTTAGCTAACGTGTTTGGGTTGTGTATTGTCGTTAAAGTTACGTTATGTTCCGTTACAGTTCAGTCTTGCTTGTAAAAAAACGTGACGTGATGAAACATGCCGTCACCCCCCGGTCTGGTTCAGTTCACGCTGTCACTCGTTAACGTTAAATCGACTCACCGGCGGATCTGGCTGCAGGTTTTTGTTTTTTTTACCTCAAAGTAGAATGAAGCAAATCACGTCGTTGGGCTTAGCCAACAACGTGACGTCGTGGTCATAAGAGACCCAGAATGAACGAGTTTAAGGAAGAGGACGCTCTATATGGAGCAGTACAGCTTCCCTCTGTCCAGTATTTCATACATATTGATAAAGCAGGGTATGTAAATGCAGCCTCTGGAGGGATCAATTACAGTAACAATGGCTCACATTTGGCAGATGTAAAGCATACATGTGTATGTTTTTAGTGTTAGTCCGTTTTGTTGTTTTAATTAACAGCTCAGGGATGTTCAAGGAGCAACCTGTTTGTGCACTTTCTGAAGATGTTTTGCACTGTCACTTCTGTTTTTGAATAAAGGGTTGGAAATGAACGCTTTTTTGATAAAAAGATTTTTTTATCCGATTCATCGAAAAAATAATCAACCGATTATTAAAATAATCGTTAGTTGCAGCCCTACAAAGCTCCCTTTACTGAATGTCATGACATCCGTGTCGCCGTCTGTCATTTTCGAGCCGCACTTTTTGCATACTGCCCTTTGTTTTTGCTGACCACAGAGGAGTCACTACGTTGGTTCTTCACTGTTCTCTTCGCGGTTCACACCAAGCCGATTGGAGGGAAATCGAGTGTCAGGTTGCTGGGAACGAATAGCCTTAACGTTAGTCGGTATTAAAGTGAAACATGGCACACTTTTAAATATACTTTTGGGGAGGTGAAGTCGAGGTGAGGTCATGGGTCCTTGGTGTTAAAGTCCAAGTCATCACATTTGTGACTTGAGTAAACACTTCTTCCACCACTACTAAGAACAATGTGTGTTCCCTACTGGATGACGTAGAGGTGTGATCGTAAAGATAAGCCTCACCTGCTCCTCCACCTTTACAGATGATATCTCTAAGCTCCTACTGAAACCAGTTCAACACTGGACTCCACACATTCATATCTGTATCTCGCTTTATTTATTCATACTCCTCCTCCCACTGTGTTGACAGAGTGCAGACGTACTCGTATGACTCTCGTTACATCCTGGTGACCTCTAGTTCACCTCGTCTCCCTGCTGAATAGAAGATGAGAGCATCGAGGATGACGAGCAGAGGGTTTGTAGTGGAAACGGCTTCTCTAGATGTTTGATACTGAATAACCAATTCAAAACCAATCCCCCTGTTTTATGGAAAAAAAAGCCCAAAACTGCTGTATTCGGATGTATTGAACACCATAAGTAATATACAAGTGAAATATATGGTTTTGTACATGAAACAATTCAAATGTCACAAATGTGCGCAAATGCAAATGTTGGAGTCCTCGCCTGAATGTTCTCTGTTCTAAACCCTCTCTAACTTTGTTCTGCTTCACTTTATCAAAGTCAACCTTTGCAGAGAGAATGTTCACATATTGAGCTATGATTTGGGTTAGAGAATGTTCACATATTGAGTTATGATTTGGGTTAGAGAATGTTCACATATTGAGTTATGATTTGGGTTAGAGAATGTTCACATATTGAGCTATGATTTGGGTTAGAGAATGTTCACATATCGAGTTATGATTTGGGTTAGAGAATGTTCACATATTGAGCTATGATTTAGGTTAGAGAATGTTCACATATTGAGCTATGATTTGGGTTAGAGAATGTTCACATATTGAGCTATGATTTGGGTTAGAGAATGTTCACAGAGTTATGATTTGGGTTAGAGAATGTTCACATATTGAGCTATGATTTAGGTTAGAGAATGTTCACATATTGAGCTATGATTTGGGTTAGAGAATGTTCACATATTGAGCTATGATTTGGGTTAGAGAATGTTCACATATTGAGCTATAATTTGGGTTAGAGTTGGACCTTACAGCTGCATCATTTCAAAGAAATAATCATCCTGAAAGTGATTTTTTTCTAGGCGGACCTGAAACCTTTTCATTTTTTTCTGTGTGTCATCTTCATTTATCCTTAACCAGTAACATATAGACTGATATTTACACATCTGTTTCAAATAGCCCTGGTGGTTGCAGAGATACACCCTTATTAGTTTGGGTATGACATTTTCGAGCAGAGGCCGAAAAATAAGTTGGTTTCCAAAGTGATTTGAAGTGTTTCTTCAACTTCACATTAACAAAAACAAAGTGACACAATCCCTGTTCTTGTTGTCAGCTTGTGACCGGTTTGTTCAACTCGAGGCGACGAATACTTTACAAAGTAATGAAACGAGTTTCTCTCTAATGATTACTGTTCTACAACGATCGTGTCAAAAGCTCTTGCTCCTTGAAAAATGGACCTTTTAACCCGAGCTCATTGTCCCCGTGAACAATCTCTCTCGGCTGAACTCCTTTCTCCTCATTGGGTTAAATATTAACGAAGCTGAAACGGCAGCTTATTCTAACGTGACGCTCGAGGCACCGAGGCCCCTGAGCCCCTCGGAGCGTGTCATTTCATCATTGCCGTTCAATGGCGGTGACGCCGTCGTGAGGGGTTTGAGTCCCACTGGAGCAGCGGGACTCAAACCCCTCACGACGGCGTCACCGCACATTGAACAGTGTGTTTGTGACTTGTTAATACTTTGTCCGCCCCGGCAGGATTGCACACGGCAGCGGGACGGAACAAATGAGACACACGGGACGCGTTGTTCCCTCCGGGGCGCAACCCAGCTGACGAGGAAGCGCTGCGACAGGCGTGCAAAATAAATAAATCAAATAAACAATATGCCGTGCAATAAAAATATGTATTCTGTCTGTAGGTATAATATTTTTAGTTATATTTTAGCTGTTGTGGATTTGTTTGAACCTTTTTTATTTAGTTAATATTCTTTATTGTGTGCTACTTATTTATAATACTTATTCGATTTATTTTAATATGTCTCTTGTTTGGACTTTGTACGCTGCTGTAATCTGGTAAATTTCCCCTGTGCGGGACTAATAAAGGATTATCTCATTTTATCTTATCTTAAGAGAAAAGAAAGGTTGGCCCACTCGCAGCGTTGGTGCAAAAAAAAAAATACTTAAATATGATTAGATTAAAATTCTCTACATCTTCCACAGTTGCTGGTCATTAAACTGTCCCTGTAAAACTAAGGTTTGTTGCGTGTTAAAGGTCACAAGTGACTCACTTTTCTACTTAGATTCTGAAAATGAATTTCACACGAACCGACAAAACCAGATGAATGATTGACTCGTTTGTTTGAGTCAACTTATCGCCCAGAAACAAGTCGAGAATACAACATGAGCATGATGAGAAGAAGTGGAAAGCAAGGAACAAACAGTGACTCTCACAATTCAGGACACGAGATTTTGAGACACAAAAGGAAACTGCTCCTCATCTCCTGCTCACATTAGATGTGGCATCCCCCAGGGTTCAATTTAAGGCCCCTTTTTATTCTCAATATATTTGCCTCCCCTTGGATGGGATATCTGTGAAAATGGGACGATCCCTTAGATTCCTTGTTTGTGTTTGATAATCGATTCATCATGAAAGTAATTCTTCAGGCAAAAATGTCAGAAAGATTACTGACAAAACAAGACATTTAAAAGACATCATTCCCTATTTTCTGACGTTTTACAGGTAAAAAGTTATGTTTTATAGGGATATATACACGTCTTCTCTCTCCCCATAAACAAAACAAAACCTTGGTGAACCGGACTTACCGAGTCCTCTGGAGGTCGTTGGATCTTGATCCACTCTAGCGACGGGCCCTTCACCTGCAGAAATCTGTGGAAAAGATTCGTGAAGCCCTCAAAGTCTTTCCTGGACACCTGCAAACCACAAGGACTTTATTTAAACCTTTATTCATCTCAGTCACGAGTAAAATACTTTCTATGAATTAGGATACATTAATTACATTTTTACTATAGTGTGTATATATAACAAGTTAATTACACACACACATATATATACATATATATATATATATATATATATATATATATATATATATATATATATATATATATATATATATATATATATATATATATATACATACATACATACATACATACATACATACATACATACATACATACATACATACATACATACATACATACATACATACATACATACATACATACATACATACATACATACATACATACATACATACATACATACATACATACATACATACATACATACATACATACATATATATATATATATATATACATACATACATACATACATACATACATACATACATACATACATACATACATACATACATACATACATACATACATACATACATACATACATATATATATATATATATATATATATATATATATATATATATATATATATATATATATATATATATATACACACACTTCTTTTTGTATGCTTACACCTTTTTTTTTTAATAGATTTTTAATGTGTATTAAGGCAGAACAATCCATTACCAGAGGGTAGGGAAAGTGAATAACTCTGGTATCTATATACATTGGAAATCTGACCAGTTGTTCAACCAGTGTGTCACTGAGAGTGTGTACCTTACAGCTGTGTGTGTGTGTGTGTGTGTGTGTGTGTGTGTGTGTGTGTGTGTGTGTGTGTGCATTTATGTGTACGTGTGTGCGTGTTTGTACATTTGTGTACATTAGTGTATGTACATGTGTGTGTGCGTTTGTACGTGTGTGTGTTTGTACGTGTGTGTGTTTGTGTGTGTGTGTGTGTGTGTGCGCGCGCAACACATCGCGATGCGGGCCGACAGAACAGATGTTTGCAATCTCGTGACGCGTGCTTCACGTATGTGCGTGCGTCTGTCTGCCATTGGCACGGCGCTACAGTATGTGTCACTTTTGTGTTCTTCCAGCGTTTGTGTGTGACCCAACCACCCCTCTAAATCACAACCAGATGGCTGGGAGAGGGAGAGAGAGAGAGAGGGAGAGGGAGAGTGAGAGAGAGGGAGAGGGAGAGGGAGAGTGAGAGTGAGAGAGAGGGAGAGCTGCTGCACCTCTTGCTCGGAGCCCTCGGCGGTGTCCAGCAGTTTCTCCAGCTCCGTGTGCATGGAGCTCTCCAGCTGCTGCCGCATCATTTCCTGGAACTGAGCCATCCCTCCGGTGGCCACGCCTTTACTCAGACCTGAACGGGCGAGAGAACGGGCGAGAGATGGGTGGAAGTTGAAAGACAGGACGTACAGTATACGCAGCTGGGAGCGTATTCTGACACATCGTTCTTTACTCAAACAAGCTGGCAAGAGGAAAAGGGAGCGCTTTTTAGTCGATTTGATTGCGTCACAGAAACAGGAAAAACCCCAAAACTATATTTGGTACAGACAAGTAGAGCTGCCATTTCTCGTTTTCTTTCATGCTTTATGACATATTTCCAAGAAACGTATGAGTAAATCTCTGGTAAACACAATGTTTAAAGTGGTGGGGAAACTCCGTTTTTTTACTAATCACATGAAGGTTACGTAATAGTGTCTTTAGTGGAGGACAGCCCTGTGTAATAGTCCAGAAAACTGAATCCAGAGCTGCAAAGATCAATCAGATTAATCAATGAAGTCATTTCTGTAATGGCGCTGACTGCGTCGTCAATTAGTTGACTAAGCAGTTGTTTTGGTCATCTGAGGTTTCTTCAGTCTCTCTGGTAAACGCAACACTCAAAGTGGTGCTTTTGTGTGCTTCTTCGTGGGAGAACTCTGTAACCAATCACATGAATGTTACTCAACTCAGCCCGAAGAAAGAGTCAAGGAATGTTCAAGCAAAAAAGGCAAAACGCTTGAGGTTTCCAGGCTCTTAAAATGTGAGAGTTTGCTGCTTTTCTTGTTCTTGCATCATTGCAAAATCTAATATTTGGGGTTTTTCGGTCGGTTGGTTAAACTAAACAAGACAATGGATGAGCAGACACAGTTTCTGTGTCACTTGTTCTCGTAATCTTGCCATCATCATTTATTACTCGTTATCGGAAGCAACGACGCCTTCGAGGACGTCGGGGCTTTTGCGAAACGCAATAAATATATTGCACGTATCAAGGTTCAAATCTGCAGAAACCAGGAAAAATGAAACGCAGAGCAGATGTTTGGGTGTGCATCTCAGTCTAGGAGGAGTTTGTGGAGTAAACCCTCTCACACTAAATATATGTTTTTTTCGCCATTTAACAATCTCAAATATTAATATTTAGCCTAAAAAAAAATAAAGTATCAAAATGAAATCAGGCCAAAGACAAACCCTCAACAGCTCCCTAGTTCCCGTCAATGTTACACATGTTACCGTCATCATGCATGCACACAACAACAGATGTGGTTTTGAATGCCAAAAGAAAGTAATAATAATAATAATAATAATAATAATAATAATAATAATACGGTTACGGCATATAGGTTTAGGTTATAGACCATTTATGTCCGATACCGTTAGACGCCTCACTCTGCCTTTCAGCGTTCCTCTCTTTAGCTACAAGGGTAGCACAGTGACATCATCGGGGTAGCACAGTGACATCATCGGGGTAGCACAGGGACATCATCGGGGTAGCACAGGGACATCATCGGGGTAGCACAGGGACATCATCGGGGTAGCACAGTGACATCATCGGGGTAGCACAGGGACATCATCGGGGTAGCACAGGGACATCATCGGGGTAGCACAGGGACATCATCGGGGTAACTTTACTACAGACTACATTACTGCGTCCGGCACACTCTCCAAAAACAGGAAACTAACCTGAACCAACAAGACGAGATAAACCCCCAATGGACCGACAACAATGGCCGAAGGAAATAAAAACAGGATCCAAGCTTTCTGGGTACTTCTCACTTTTTATCATCAAGGGCAGAAGGAAACCAGGTGACTGACAGCGCTATATATCCAATAATCTACTGCTTTAAGCATTTATTACACTCGTAAATTGCTCGGTTCTCTTCTAAACACCTAAAAGCGATTAGTGGACCGGTTTCAGAATTCATTAAATAATCTGCACGCCCAAAATCAGCCGTCGTTGGCACAGTGAGGGTTTTTCTTAGCGTGTATTTATGGCAGCAACGCTTAATTACTGGCAGGCCGGCTGCTTATTTGACCGCACGGACGGGGCATTTAACAGGAAAGCTGAAGCATTACCTATAAAAAACTAGAAGTGGTGAAATAAAACCAGGGAATACAACACTGGAGAATTTTGACCTGTTAACTTGTTAAATTCCAGCATGGTGGTGTGTTTACTACCCATCTTCACTGCAGGGAAAGTGATCATGTGATCACCATATCAGAGCTACCCAAACATAAATAAAAGTAAGTCTGTGTCATTTTCAGTCCGCACATAAGATAAGATTTGAGACCAATGTGCATTTTTTGAACAGGCCAAGTTTAATATCACCAGGATTTGTATTAACTAAAATTACTTGAGAAATTTTAACCCTATGTTAGATTATTTTATATTTAAAAAAATATATTTAGTGAGCAAAAACACATTTATGTAATAAAAGCACAGGTATTGCCCCTTTATAATTAAATGTGTAATCACGTGCACATAAAGGTGAAGAACACTTACCTTCTACATAAAGTGCCATGTTTACAGCTGCCAGCTTGCCAATACATGCAGTTAAATAATACAAATGAATCCTCCAAAACAACAAAAATAGAGCTTCAAGTTAAATATCCCAGAAGTGTCATTGAATATAAAGGAATAATACACAAAAAAAGTTTCCTTGGGATGTCCTGAAAGCAGATGTTCATGTATTCAGGTGTGCTTTTAAAGTCCATTCACAAATGAAGACGGATTAAACCCCGCAATCCCGTTTAATGTCATCTCCCAGGTCCCGTGAACATGGATCTGGTCAAGGAGGATCTGGTCAAGGAGGATCCTTTATCGCGTGCCTCTCAGTTTTTCCAGCCCCATTTTTTTATGTATTTTTTACCGTCGACACGTCACAGTTCCGGTCTTCTCTTGGCCCCGCCCCCTTCTTCTATACGTTTTATTTCCCTTTTTCCAGCTCCATTTGTATTTAAAGAAAAATGGTGCTGCCATCAAATCGCCAATTATTAACCGGAGAAACGCACACTATTGACCCCGGGTCCGCGTGACCTGCGTGACGGGGAACTTCACGAGCTACGCGGAAATGAATGAATGATGGACGGTGTGTGTGTGTGTGTGTGTGTGTCAGGAAAAGCAATGAACGCCCCTTCAAGCGGGTGCTCCCTTCATATACAACCGCTAAACCATAAAGAAAACGGAATTATACGGTGGGGCCCTGAACGCCGCACGGAGGTTAAACGACACCGTTTTCGGAGGACGACCGTTGACGTAAAAAATACACCAACCGTCGACGTTTAAAAAAAATGAGACGACCATTGACGTGACGGTCACGAGCTCCACTCGCTTTGGGGAAAACCGGGATAACGTGAGGAGGCAGAGAGGCGGAACGTCGTTATGTGAAGAGCCATGTTCTTACTGTGTGACTTGGAGGAGGCTGGCGGAAGAAAAGGCGATGGGGGTCGGCCTGGTCCTGCGGGTCTGAGCCCAACCACCGCAGCTATCCCGCAGAGGAGAGACACGCACACACAGCCAAATATATATATATATTTAATAGGTTTTCAGCTTAAAACCCACTAGCTTCCGTTTCCCGTCGACAGCTTTGTATTTATTTTTTAAACAAACTGATAAATAAAGTTAAAAAACAGCTGAAGGAAAAAAAAGGGCATTAGTTTGAAGCGATTTTAGACATCGATGCAGGAAGACGGCAGCCAATGAAAAGGCTGTTCTCCCGTGACGCAGAATGTTGACAACCAATAGAGTTCTGCAACGTGCGATAGCTTTCTGACACTTCCGGGATAAAGAATGCAAATTTAAGTGTCGTAAAATACCCCAAGAAAACCCCAATATTTGCTTCTAACCTTTGTATTTGTATAAGAGCTTTAATAGTACCCGTTAATCTTTTGAAGTATCACACTGATAGGGCATTCAACATCCCACCAGATTTACCCCATTAATGTTGGAATACTGGATGTTTTTGGTAGATTAGTCCTTTTTAAATGATCAAGCCCTATTTTAGTGACTTTACTCTATTATATAATAATTCCTGACACTGCTGGGAGGGGAAAAGAGAAACTAGGACATACTGCCCCTGCCTGGTGAAACTGTCTCACTGCTTGTACTTTAGCTTCTGATATACACTTTAATTACGCATATCAACCATCTGCAAATACAAATAATACTGTCAGTCAGATATAATTCCACAACATTGGTTTAAGTTAATTTGTTTCCCTGAATGTCTGACATATTTAAGAATCCCTGCGAGAAATGACACTACTTCTCATTATCATGTGTCACAAGCATCTACCTCAATTTAACTTTATTTGTTATACCCACCGGACAAACAGTGTACTGGTGCAGAAACAATTCCCGGTACAAACATTAAGAAAACCTGTATGTGTGTATGTCCATCCAAAGGTTAGCGAAGGACTGAAGCTTTTATTTTTTAGAAGCTTCTGGCATATCTGTCATGTTTAACATGTACTGTCCCTGAGAAATAACCCAAATAAATAAATAAAAGTGAGGTCCATTTCAGCCCACTGATACAGGACAACATTCACACCTGCAGCCAATTTAAAGTCACCAATTCATCCAACATGCACATTGCTGGACTGTTGCAGGAACATCCTTTAGAAAAGTTAAACCCTGGACCTTGTTGCTAATAAACCTGCAACCGCTTTGGTCCATTTGTTGTGGAAAAAAACAAAAACACACAACTGTTTAATGTTTTATTGTTCAGGTTTAAAAGTGATCCATTCCAATGTTTGAGGACTCAGTGCATCGATGAGTAAAAATATGTAACAACCATTCAGAGAAAGAAGTATTGGAAAATAGCTGGTGACAAATTAGGTGGACTTTCAGTTGACAGTGTACACACTACTCGTGCGTCAGAAGGAAACCACAAGCGACCCTCGCCAGCCAATCACGTCTCTCGCTTGGCATCTCCGTAGCTACGTGCACAGGATTAGTTTTTACACCGCCCAACGCACAAGTATGAATGTGACTTTACACTCATAAACACTGACTCACTCTCACACACACACACACACACACAAACAGGTGGAGTGCTTTATCACAAGCGTGCGTCTGGAGTTTTGCGTCCGTCTGAGTGTTGGGTGGCCGGCCTCTCTGGGTCTAGTCATACTCCCAGGAAAGTCACCGCCGTGTCCCTCTCCTCCATCAGCTCCGCTGCCGTGGCGTTCATCTTTGATTGGGAGAACTCGTTGATGGCGAGGCCGTCCACGATCTTCCAGGTCTTGTCCTGGGGAGGCGGAATACTTTCAGACGCAGTTTCTTCCCGAGCAACACGAGCACAGGACAGACTGTTTATTAGTGGAGTTCAAAAACATACTGAAGGGTGCCGTCTCACCTTGATCTGGACTGGGAATGAGTAGATGAGGTCTTCTGGGACGCCATAGGAGTTGCCAGAGGAGTAAACACCCATGGAGATAAACTCTCCCTGAAAAAAATAAGAGACACTGTTAAAACCAGGCTGACACTTTATGGTCTGTTTGACTCTAAATGACAATAATTTACTAAATGAACATCATGCTGTATTGAAGAAGACTTGAAACCAGAGATTGAGACATAAACTCATGTTTACAATGTTTACTGAGGGAATACATCAAGAGAGAAGTCATTTATATAGACTTCTATACAACTAGGAGTCACCCCCTGGTGGTCAGGAGAGAGAATGCAGGTTTTAGATGCTTCCGCATTTGCGTCACTCACAACCTTATTTTCCAATTTAAGTAAAGTCTTTGTTATTGGGGCTAACAGGCAGACCCTGCCACCTCACCATGACTGCAACATGAATAAATATGGCGTTTACCTCGGGGGTGCCCGACCAGATGTCCCTCATGTGGTCACAGATGGCCTTGGCTGCAGACATGGCACTGGACAGCTTCCTGGCCTTGATGACTGCAGCGCCTCTCTGCTGCACCGTCTGCAACACAACAACACGAAGCGGCTTACGTTGCCTTATTCAGCTGTGCAGTTTTTGTTTTATCAGTCAAGATTTTGAGATGAAATGTCTTCAGCAGATCTCTGGAATTTTTTTAAGCAGCAAAATAACAAATAAAAGGAAGTCTGTGTTTCTGAAACAGTCATTTTGTTATTGTCAGTCCTGTGACCGGGGTTCAGAAACGCAGAAATAGGATTTAAGACCAATGTGCATTTATTGAACAGGACAAGTAAATATCACCAGGAACGTAAATTACTGCCCTTATGACATTTTAAACCTAGATTACTTGATATTAAAAAAAAAAAAAAAAAAAAATGCATAAAGAGGTACTCTTGGGGGTCCAACAGATTACAGTAAATGTTCCTCGACTCACGGCGATGAAGTCTCCTTTGAGCCAGGCGTCGTCCTTGACCGCCTCGAAGCAGGCGAGCTCGCTCCCGGACATGTTGACCAGGCAGTGGTGCACGTCTGGGTACTGGGTGGACGAGTGGTTTCCCCAGATGATCACGTTCCTCACGTGGGTGGCGGGGACGCCACAGCGCATCGCCACCTGGCAAATTCAGGTTCCACCAATCAGACAGAGTCTTTTAACTTGTAAAGAAGAAGAGTGGAACTGCCGGCGCACACTGGAGAACGCACCTGAGAGCGAGCCCTGTTGTGGTCCAGACGGGTGAGGCAGGAGAAGTTCTCCTTGGGGATGGAGGGAGCAGACTTTGCTGCAATCAGACAGTTGGTGTTGGCCGGGTTTCCTACAACCAGCACCTGAAAACACACATGTGCAAAAGAAATTCAATTATCAAAAAAGGTCATTTTAGGGGCCAAGAGAAAGAAAACAAAAACAAGCTAAAATAGAAGAACTGTGCAAGTGTAAGAAAAAGTTTAATAAAAAGCCAACAGAAAAGTCTTTCCGCCTTCAAATTTAAGGAAACGTACAAAAGATTTCTCAGACAGAGAGAGAGGGCGGTTAGATCCTAATTTAATCTAAAGAAAACAAACATTGAGTTTGAAGACCATGTGTTCATTCTTTTGTGAATGAGTTAGTTGAAGAAATTAAGATGCAAAAAAAGTATTTAAAATAGTCTTTCAGGAGGAGGATGAAGGGGCCTCGTCTCGCAGGACTTCAGATGCTCGTTTTATATATCAAGATGATTGAATATTTATTTGTGGATGTGATAAACATCAAGTTCATTATGCAAGTTAAGGTAGGACCGTATACATTTTGCTTCTGCTTAGTCCTTTGAGAACATACTTCTATTTTGTTTAAAAATTTGCTGTAGATGTTTAACATGCAATCCAATCTAAAATACTTCTATAATAATGTATGCAATATGCTTAATATCCTAAAAAAAAAGAAGGGACAATAAATAAATAAACTTAGCAACACAGCCAGGAGCAGAATATCTTTCTTTAAAGACGTCTCCGGTCGCGTCCTGCGTCGGTACCTTGACGGTCTTCTTGGCGAACTTCTCCAGAGCGGCGCCCTGACTCTTGAAGATGGCCACGTTGGCTTTGAGCAGGTCCTTCCTCTCCATGCCGTCCCTCCTGGGCATGGAGCCCACCAAGATGGCCGCGTCCAGGTCCTTGAAGGCCACGTCCTCCTTATCGGTGGGGACAATATCTGTGGGAGAGAGTGAAACAAAACAAGGGAAATCACTGCCGGTGCTTTTACCAACAGATTCATGCTTTGAAATGTTGCCAAATTTCCCCCTAAACTGACACAATTTGTCATTTTTTTGTTCAGCTGAAAATAAAAAAGACAAATATAGCTCTGACAATGACGTCTCCATGCCAGTAGAACATGTTTTGGGCAGGCCCTTTCATGTTCGTAACGACCACGTGTGTAATTGTGGTGCCGTCTCTGAAACAGGTTCTTGGCACGATAAACTTCAAACACTCCCTAAAACAAGTACAGCAGAGTACACCGAGTGCAGTCGTGTGCGTCCACGTGGTTCTCATCGTGAAAACAGAACATCTCATTCTAAACCAGCCGGGCTTTCGGGCCCATCTCGGCGCGTTGTCTTTGCAGCACAGTCGGTTAATGCGGGGGGCCTCGCACTGCCCAGCAAACAAAGCAAAGGACCGGCCGATTCAAAGGAAACATTCCAGGTCACAAAGGAGACGGCACATAATGGCGCCTCACGACTGCGCGTCACGGCAGCGGCTACAGCGATGACATCAAAGTCCAAAATGGGAACCAGCGCCCTGTTCATCGGGAGTCTCGGGAAAAACGGGAATGAGCCGCAACTGTAAAAGCATTTAATAACATTTTTAAGCCAAATAAAGTGTATTTGTCGTCGGCTTTTTAGCAGAACCGCGTGGCTAGAGGTGAATTATAGTCAGGGAGGAAATAGATTTAAATTACTATTAATTAAAAACAAGAGTAGAGCTGCAACATTCATTGTTTTTGTCCATCCTATGATGTTAATTTTAACTTTAAATAACTTACTATGTTCTGCACGTGTAATGCGGCCATGTTACCAGATTGTGGAGCACCATTAGTGCCGAAGCGTTGTAGACAAGACAGCGTCACGTTTAAAAAGAACTTTCAATAAAGTAAACAAAAACAAATAAACTAGAGTACTGGCCAAGCAGCGAAATGTGTGTAGAAAAATGAGCTATTTGAGACACTTAATACATTTAAAAAAAAAAAAAACAGCCTTCTCTGGGGCCAATTGTTGCTTTCATTCATAAATGTAAGGATCTTTTAAATGAAACTGCACACCACATCTTGGCCCCTGCATCTCCTTGTCGAAAAACCACCGAAAAACATTTATTTCTTTACAAAACATGTCGGCATGATGACGACAGTCAGCAACTATGGGCATCACTATTATTATTAGCCATAGTAAAAGTGATAAATTATTAGCAAAAAGTAAGATACCTTTTTGTGTAAATGAGAACTCTAAAATTGGTATATAATATGTATACTATAGCAATGCAACAACACAAAAACAGCATCTATAAAATCCATCTACACTGCGATATGCGACGCCAGTATCTACGTTATTTCAGCGTCCCCGTCCTTAATGCGTTACCTCTCAGCAGTGGGAGGGAACAGTCCTGCAGCTCCATCACAACGCCTTCCAGGACGGGCAGCATGGGCGTGATGTCCAAGAGGAGCAGGACGACCGGCTGGCGGGAGGAGGGAAGAGATGAAGGACACTTAAAAAAAGCATAACTCTTGTGTATTTAGTGACAGAACGGAGTGCGAAGGCCTTCGCCAAGTGTCAAACAGATCAGGTGTCGCCTCTGAAAGTCGGCCTTGGTACCAGATCCATTTCATCGACTTCAAAAGGGGGCAAATCGGGTGCAATCTGATCACTTCCCGTGGGAAACGTCTGTTGAATGTCACCTCTGAGGAGAACTAACCAGCCGTGCGTGTCTTTTGATTCTGGGCTAATGAGATAAGGAATGAGTGCAGCAAAGCCCTTCTTTACCTGCTCTTTGCCAAAGACATCTCCCTTGGCGATGCTGAACAGCAGGGAATAGGCGATCTGCCCAGCAGCACCGGTCACCAGAACTCTAATGGGCTCAGACTGCAGGAAACACAAGAGCAGTGTGCAGTTAGAGGCATTGGTTTCACCGTGACAGGGCAGCTTTAATTGTGCTGCACGTGGTGTGTCTATTCCTGTCAACAGGATTTACTAAAGCAGGACAGAGAGAGGGAGGAGGATACTTTAAAAATAGACTTTGCAAGCAGGGCTCACTGTTGCATAACAAAAAAACCCTGAAAAAACAGGATATACTTAGGTTATCAAGTTCATCGTCATCTTTATTATTCACCCAACAGTGCACTCCCCTAAAAACTATGCAGTGCTACCAAAGAGTTAGACACGAACACGACACGCGAGTGGTTTTTAATATGAATTTAAACAGTTTGGTTGCGTCGTGCCGTGCAACAGACCACAAGTGTCGTTAAAAAAACTACTTTGCACAACTTTGTGATTGTATGGAATAACTGCGACATTATCTGCGTTAAACATGCCTTAAAGGAGTAAAATACTAAATATGTTCGCTGGCTTCACTCACCATGTTCACACGATAGTTTGGACTGCTTTCTCTCTTCTCTTCGCTCTGCCACTTCTCGTTCCACCCGGAGGTCACTCCTATTTAAGTCCTCAGTGGATCACGACACTTGTAACCGCCTGACGGCAGACTGAATATCCGGGTACTTGTAGTTTTTTATAGTCGTGTAGTCCAAATTTACAATGAAGGTAGCCCTTTTTCTTTTTTTTAAACTTGTTTGCTTTGTTGAATTTGTATTTGTTTCACTTTTTATATTTGTTTTATTTTACTACTTTAGTACTAGACATCCTGATCCTCACTCCGTACCAGTTGGTGGCGGTAATGCGCCAATTCGTTTGCCAACCGCCGATAAACCTCCAAGAGAAGAAGAAGAAGTAGTAGAAGTAGTAGAAGAAGAAGAAGAAGAAAGAAGAAGTTGTCCCTTTGGCAGTAAAAGAAACGTCGCTATTGGTAATAACATTACTTAAGCTTTATTAACCGGTTTGGACCGGATGTGGCTGTTTTAAGAGTCACGAGCCCGCCGGTTAGCGTTGCCCCTTTAAAGCGTTCGTTGACGGTTGCCTAGCGACACCAGCGTACGCTGTGTTTCGTTTGTTTACGTTAGCTGAGTTCGCTGGACGGACGCACACGTGACCGACACCACGTGCGGTCAGACGGACAGGAGTTCTTCCAGATGATAAAACACAACGTGTTTTTTGTCGCACAGCTGATCACGTTTGGATAATTAATGCCCGGCGTGCACGAGGAGGAAACATGGATAAGGTCATGTTTGTAGTGACCGTTAGGTAAAAAAAAAAAAACACAGACTGAGCGGTTTTTATTTTCAGTTTTTGTGTGTGATTGAAATAATCCAGGTAAGTGGATGATAGTCACGTTAATAACGTCTCCTCTGTATCTGTGTGTGAGTGATACCGTTATTGTCAATGCTGTTACTTAGCTACATAATCATGTTTATCGTATTAGTGCACATAAACAATCACCTCCATGTTCGTCACACAGACTATTTACCTTTTCATGGAATACAGAGCAAACATCAGGATGTCACTCATCTTTCAGGAGAGAACTAAAGTATTCCTCCCTGCCGTCTGGCTTTGAGTTGAGAGCACACCTAACCTATCTATGCTAACCTACCAAACCTATCTATGCTAACCTACCAAACCTATCTATGCTAACCTACCAAACCTATCTATGCTAACCTACCCAACCTACCTACGCTAACCTACCAAACATAATTTAACCTACCAATCATAGTTTAACCAAACCTACCAACAGTCACAATTTAACCTACTGTAGCAGCAATCACAGGCAGAGTCAGTTCTGCAGGTTTTAAAGGTTTTTTTTTTTTTTTTTTCTTCTTCATGAAGAGACGAAGCCTCTCGTCCCCATGGCCCGTTTTCCCCTCCTTGGCTTTTGTTCACCTCCCTGATGAGGAGATCAGGATCAGGTGAGTCTCCCACACCTGATGTCAATGCTCTCCTGACGAGTGGGTGGAGCCTTCTGGCTGGAACAGACGCCATCAATACACTTATCCTCAGACCCTTACACTACAAACCTACCAAACATAACCAAACATAAGCTAACATAACCAAACATAAGCTAACATAACCAAACCTACCAAACATAAGCTAACATAACAAACATAAGCTAACATAACCAAACCTACCAAACATAAGCTAACATAACAAACATAAGCTAACATAACAAACATAAGCTAACATAACCAAACCTACCCAACATAAGCTAACCTAAGCTAACTATAGAGAGGCCCAGTGTTGGCTGAGCGCGCTCATCAATATTACATCCTCACTATGGCTCATTACACGACCTGAACAAAAAGCAGGGAGGTTGAGTTCCACCTGGCTGACGGCAGACTGGTCTTGGTGGTTGTGGTGTGAGCGTCATTTCCTGCTCCTATATTCCTCATGCACGTTTACAACCTTTCTCTGATTGTGTATCCTGATCTTCTGTACTCCACCATCTGTTGCATGTCTGTCCATCCAGGGAGGCGGGGACATCATTTAAAAATAGAAAACATACAATAAAACATGGTAAACAAACAAATAACAGCTTGCTTTGCTTCAGCAGATTGTCTTTCTTAATTATATAAAGTGTGCAGAGTTCAGCTTTCTTATGCTAATCTTTATATTTATAGACTTTAAAGACTCATATTCTGTGCATGGGAGGTCTTTCTTCTATTTCTTTTTTTTCTCTGCATCATCTCGTTGATTTAGGACCTCCTCCATATTTTCCATGTATCATTATTTATTTGTGAATGAGGAGCAATAGTCATCAATTTATAGATTATTGATGTCCGTTCCGTTTCAAATCTGGGATTTCTGGGACCAAAATCACCTCACACGTTTTTATAAAAAACAAATTCTGACAACTCCGACTACACACAAGCTCACATTTTGAAAGAGTGTGTGTGTGTGTGTGTGTGTGTGTGTGTGTGTGTGTGTGTGTGTGTGTGTGTGTGTGTGTGTGTGTGTGTGTGTGTTCTCCCCCTGATGGTCCACAGTCAGCTGGTCATGAGGGGATTAGACATACTTCGTCTTTATAAAAAGGAAAAAAGCAGAATGAAACCAGCACACATGATAATATCTGGTGCCAGTTTGCCAACCGGCCCTGATCCTCTGTGTGTGTGTGTGTGCGTGCGTGTGTGTGTGTGTGTGTGTGTGTGTGTGTGTGTGTGTGTGTGTGTGTGTGTGTGTGTGTGTGTGTTTGCGTGTGCGCGTGTGTGCTGGGAAAACAATCGGCATTGTGGGTGTTTTTTCTTTCTTTTGCCAGGAGAAAAAAAACCTTTAGCCGGGAAAAGTTCAGACATGCACAGATCCCCGAAGCTGCACACGTACAGCATGCACACACACACACACACACACACGTACAGCGCACGCATACACACATGCAGCGCACACACACACGTACAGCACACACACACACACGTACAGCGCACACACACAAGTACAGCCCACACACACACTCTCTGAGCTGTGAACATCTTGATAAAGTTTGTCTCTGCGTCGTCTGTCCCCTCTGCTGACCCCTCTCTCCATCTCCTCCTCCTCTTTTGTTCCCCTCTGCCACTTCACCTCCCTCCACCACTTCACCTCCCTCCACCACTTCACCTCCTCCATCACTCCCTCCGTCTCCGTCCTCTCCCTCTATCTCCCCTCAGTCTGCTGCTCTCCACTCGTCCCGCAGAGCGCACCTGAGTGACCCTCGGCCTCTTATCTGCCGTCGCCGGCGGACCGAATAGGGCGAGCGATATCGGGGTTGCCACATGAACACGTTGGGCAATAATGACATCACCGATATCTCAGTTCAACTTCTGCACCCGTGAGCCATCAGCCGCTTCATCTGCGTCGTGGAGTAGTCGATGACGCCTTAGATCAGATGGAGCAGATGTGTTGTTGTTGTTGTTGCCTTCGCTGTAATACAGACAGTAGCTGTGTTTTTAAAGGTGGTCGTCTGCTGGTAGTTGCAGTAGCCGCAGTCAGACACTAGGTGTCAGTGTTGGGCTGCAGTTGACCTCGGTGGTTTTAGAGGAAGACACTTGTTGCTGCAGTGGTTTTGGCTTTAAGGTCTGAGTTTGTGACAATAACACAGAAGGATATGGTAACTGTGTGAAGCCGGTTGATTTTTTTATTAGTTTAAAAAAAAACACGTGAGAGAAAGAAAGAGCTCATAAGTGTGTAAACTCACAACTCTACACTGTGAACTTGTCTTAAAACCTAAAGCACCTTTTTCCTCAGATGTGGGAGGAATTTAAATCTGTAAACAAGCAAGTGACTTTAAAAAGTTTCAAAGTTCTCTAAAAGAAAACGTTTTACTTTTAGTTCATGCAGCTTACAAAGTATTTAGTGTCTCATTCATCGTTTCATGAACTTTGACCCTCGCTGCTCACATATCTGCGGCGCAAAGGATTGTGGGTCAGAATAGCCAGAGAAGCATGCCGGCAATGCGACCGAAATGTAGAGAACATCCTGGGATTCCTTTGACGTGCTGCGTCGGGAAATACTAAATATCTTTTCCTGGCATGCTAAATAATATGTTAGGAAGAAGATTGGAGCACAAAAATATCTAAAACACGAAACGGGAACAAAGTTATCTGGTGCATTTCAGCTTTTGTGTTCCTGTTTTTAAAACTTTCCAGCTCGGGGAAGAATTGCTGAGCAGTTTGTGTGCTACCACTAAAAACATTTAATTTAATGTGGAAGCAGAAATGTGTATCAGTAGCGTCCATTGTTATTTAATTCCTGCCTCACCAAAGTTGCATCTAATCACTCGACATGTTTACTTCTGAACAACTGCTGTTGTCTATGTGAAGACAACTCAACGCATCCTCCAAACAACCCGTCGCTGAGGACGAGTCGGTCACTCACTTTTAGGACGCGGCCCTCCGGAGGCGTGCGAATGTTTTCCATCGGCCTTGATGTGCTTTCCTACGCTCTCTCTCTCTCTCTCTCTCTCTCTCTCTCTCTCTCTCTCTCTCTCTCTCTCTCTCTCTCTCTGGGTGAAACCTGAGGACTTTGTTTCTAGCCGAGCTGCTCGGCTTCTCAATCAGAAGGAACACAGACCTCTGCAAACACCCCGACTAACTTCCTGGCACTGATGCAGAACTATTCAATTAAATCTCAAACTATGCACACAGCGAGCCGTCCTCTCTCTCTCTCTCTCTCTCTC
>NC_136602.1:2416347-2436347 GCF_910589615.1 Taurulus bubalis
CTGAGAGTCTGAGACAGATAAAAGGTTGTGGTGGAGGACGGAAAGAAAAGTCAGAACATGTGGAACACTGCTTTTTGAGAGAGATGAGACAATGAAGAGTAAGAAAAACGGCAAGAGAGGAAAATAAAATCAGACTTGAATACGGTCTTGAGAGAGACGAAGAGAGAGGAAGAGGAGAAAAGTGCCAGAAAGACGAGGTCAGAGAGCTTAATGCATTTCTAATGGGGGAGATGGGCAAAAAAAAAAAGATAAAAAGGCAAAAGGATGATAAGAGAGAAAAGGAAACGAAGGAAAAGGCACAACTTAGAAACGTCTACAGAGCCGAGTGAGGAGAGTGTGTGTGTGTGTGTGTGTGTGTGTGTGTGTGTGTGTGTGTGTGTGTGTTTTGGGGGCGGGGGAATGAGGCCCGGCTGTGATGGCCATGTGTCAGTCACCCTGTGGCAGCTCTTTAACCCTGTAATTTACCACATCACTCTCCTCACCACGGCACACCGCTGACAGCACGGCCTCTGGCGTGTGTGTGTGTGTGTGTGTGTGTGTGTGTGTGTGTGTGTGTGTGTGTGTGTGTGTGTGTGTGTGTGTGTGTGTGAGAGAGTGCAAACCTGTGAGAGAGGATTCTTGAGATGTCAAACTAAATGTCTGTGAACATGTTTTCACTTCATGTCTCTCTCTCTCTCTTCTAGACCCCGAGGCGATCTCCAGATTTAAACTGACCTCACATCTGTTGCAACATAAACTACTCGGCTGTAAGTACCTCAAAGTTTCCGAGTCAGATTATTAAACTGTATGTGGTTCATGTACGTATGCATGTTTGTGTCGTATATCCATCCCCCTGTCGCCGGACGCAGAGAGCCTGTGTAGCTCTTTGTTAGATCCCGTTAGCTTAAAAAAAAGTCTGTTTTAGAGCCGAGGCTGCAAAGCCAGACGTGTTAGAAAAGGCCTCCATTGTTTTCCTCTTGACTTAAAGTTCTGTCGGTGACTTTCTCTTTTTATCTCACACACACACACACACACACACACACACACACACACACACACACACACACACACACACACAAACACACTAACGACCCTGAGGGGACAGTGAAAGAGATGCAGAGAGCAGACAAGGTCGTAGTTCCTGTGGACTGTCTTTGAAAGAGGAGTCGTATGTTTTCCCTCCCCTCCTTTGATGTTAAAGCAGCCTCTTTTACCAGTGTAAAGACAGGCCACAATAACCTAGACACACACACACACACACACACACACACACACACACACAGCCCTCTGAAAGCTGGCCGTACACCCCGCTAAGCTCTGCGGGGAGACAGGTAGCCCACAGCAACCCCAGCCAGAAATCAGAATGAATGTGGCAGCTGTCCAGGACCTGTGTGTGTGTGTGTGTGTGTGTGTGTGTGTGTGTGTGTGTGTGTGTGCGCGTGCGTGCGAGTCTATACTGTGTGTGTAAAAAGTGTTGAGTGCAGTCGCTGTACCGGTCTTGTTGCGTTCAACAAAAATGTAAAAAACTAAATAAAATAAAAGTGATGCCATATATTTTTTTTAATATTTCAAAATCCCAGGTGAGCTCATTTTCAGGTGTGTTATTGTTTTCACACGCTAACTAAATACGTGTGCTTCTGTGTGGGGCTCAACCAGGCTGTAAAGACTATAATGCTTAATCATAATAATAATCGTATTATTCTTTTTCCGTACACAAAGTTTACCGTGTAACTCCTCCCACACAATTTCCACACACACACACACACACACAGGGTTTTGGCCTCGTCGTGAGCCGCCATGCTTTAACAATATTTAAAATTTCAAACGTTAACAAAACTCCAGACTTTATTAATCCAGAAATGGGCATTTTGATAGCTGGCACAGTTTCAGGAAAATAAATTGGGAAAGTTTGCTGATTTTATAACGGGTGTGTATTGCATGGATACGTTTGATGGGTCAAAATGTAGGACATCTTGTGCTTCTAACCTGCAAACATAAAACCACAAACATACAGATTTTGGGGCGTCTGTGGCTCACGGGTAGAGCGGCCGTCCTGCGACCGCACGGCTCGCGGTTCGATCCCCGGTCCCCACATAGCTCACATGTTGAAGTGTCCTTGAGCAAGACGCTGAACCCACAGTTGCTCCCCGGGCGCCTCTCGGCAGCCCATTGCTCTGGACGGGCTCAATGCAGAGAGCAATTTTCATGTATGTATGTAAAAATATGTACTATGACAAACGTAATCAAATTTAAGTTTATTACGTCGTTTAGCAGAATCTCAAGCTTCCATTGTTCTGTGGGTGTGGCTTATGGGACCGCCTTTTATTAACGGACCACGGAAAGCATCGAGGATGATCTTTATTCACCATGATAATATTACAGCCTGTGATGTTCACAGTGAGAACTACGTCACCTGGCGAGTATAGATATGCATGACTAGGCGAGTAAGCAGACCGCATAGAATGTGTACATGTATGGAAGCGAGCGGAGAATAAAGGCCCGGGAAGGTACATCAAGTTGTCGGTCATCTGGTGTGAAACTACCGAACAGAAACACTCAGACTTTATCGAGTGTTTGTCCACAGACGGATCTGCTTTTTCATGTGGTCTAAAAGTTGTGTGCCAGATGGCTGAAATTAGGTTTTCCCTCCAAAAAGGGCTGACTTCCTCAAAAAAACTGGATAGCAGAGGACAAAAAAATCAACTCATTACGCCATGCGAGCCCCAACGTTGCGTTATCTGTATGTACTTTATTTTAGGACTTGTAGTTGTGGGAGGTTTAAGTGGCAAAATGAGATTATTATTATTATTGCCTTTTTTTGACTTTCTCCTTTCCACGACATGAGGTGAAAAGATAAGAGAGTCTCCTCTCGGCGTTAACGAGAGAAATGAACTGCATCGCCTGAGGAGACTCACGATCCGAGTCCCTCCCACGTCTGATGGAACTAATCTACACCAGTGGTTCCCAAACTGGGGTACCAAACATACATTTAAAATTAACATACATTCAAAAATCCTTAATATAGTTATTTAGTAAATATTCAATGAAATATAAGTGTAGGTTAATACAATTATTTTTAAATATTCTATATTAAATTAGACACTGATGGCAAAGCGCTGTATATTACATGTATTCTGAACCACCGCGCTGGTTAGAGGGTACTTTTTTATTTAAAAAATCGAAAAAAAGATAATGAGTTAACATTGCTTTCTTTTATTCACAAACAAATAATAAAATTAGAAAGACTTCATAAAAAAAAAAAAAAAACATCACTGAAAAAAGGTTGAGAACTACTGATCTACGCGGTGGAATATCCGAGGCTCCATAAGGTCTTGGAGACTTTCTTTGTCAAAAGCGACAAATCTAGCGACTTGTTCTGGTGTCTTGGAGACTCCGATGTGAAAGCACTTTTTCGCTCCATCCAAAGTGGGATGAATGCCGTCTCTACTAATCAGACCAGGGTTTCCCCAGAAAGTCTGTCAATTATCTACGAAGCCCACATTGTTTGCTGGTCACCACCTCGACAACCAGCAGTGGAACGATGACATATTGTCCAAATTTGGGAGAGGGCCAGAGAAAATTACGGAGTCCGACATTGTTTTGGCGTACACACCGATTCCACATTGATTTTAGTGACTTCCGGTAGGCGAATTCTACGTAGTAATAATACATTTTATTTGTACAGCGCTTTAAAAAGGTACTCGAAGCACTTAACATGGTAAAAACGAATGACAGAAGCGTAGATTGTGTTTCCTGAGGTTCATCAACTGAAGTGATAGAAACAGGACGTTATCAGTCAACTCCCACAACGAGGGAAGAAGTCTGGAGTTCGTCTCTCTGCTGGTCCAGCTTCAAAGCAGTGGTTCACATTCACAAAGAAAACATGTCTAACTAGTTTACAACTCTGTTAATAATTCATTGTTAATACCAGTAAGTAATGGGCGTCAGTGATGAAGGTCACATGTTTCTTACTGTTGAATATCATCGTTTATTACATAATTAGCTCCTGTCGTTAACCTAAAATACTTATTTCATAACATCATTTTATTGATCAGCTTCAGTTTATTAAAATCACAACCTACCGATACTTCTTCTTTAAAGTCACCATCATGTCATACAATTTAATTAATACTCTTATTTATTTAATCAGAGAGGCGGGAACATAGAATATTGATTTTATTGTTTATTTGTATTAACTCTTTTAGGGAAATCTGATCACCAGGACCCAACATTTTTATTTGGTGGGAGGACACCTGATCAGCAGGGGGAAACCCACACAGACACATGGAGAATATTCAAACTCCACACAGAGAAGGGTGAGGCTGCAGTTTGAAATCACTTAATCACTGAGCCACTGTGTCACCCTTTGGAATAACTAACATGGATGGAGGATAGAAGAATGGAGTGAGAGAGGTGGAGATGGAGGGTGGAGCTCCGTCTCCTGGGTCCGTTTGGTTACGTTCAGGACCTGGTTTTCCTCCTTTACCAGTTGGAGCTCCGTCTCCTGGGTCCGATTGATTTCGTTCAGGACCTTGTTTTCCTCCTTCACCAGTTGGAGCTCCATCTCCTGGGTCCGTTTGGTTACGTTCAGGACCTTGTTTTCCTCCTTCACCAGTTGGAGCTCCATCTCCTGGGTCCGTTTGGTTACGTTCAGGACCTGGTTTTCCTCCTTTACCAGTTGGAGCTCCGTCTCCTGGGTCCGATTGGTTACGTTCAGGACCTGGTTTTCCTCCTTTACCAGTTGGAGCTCCGTCTCCTGGGTCCGATTGATTTCGTTCATGACCTGCTTTTCCTCCTTTACCAGTTGGAGCTCCATCTCCTGGGTCCGATTGATTTCGTTCAGGACCTGGTTTTCCTCCTTTACCAGTTGGAGCTCCGTCTCCTGGGTCCGTTTGGTTTCGTTCAGGACCTGGTTTTCCTCGCGCAACATTTCATTGATGCGGTTTAGTTCCGCTTCCCTGCTGATCAGTCGGGTTGTTGTATCGGCGAGTCTTAGTAAAGAGTTTTCATAAATTTGACAGAAATTACATTCTTCCAGCTTGGATCCCACCACCATGTCACATACCTTCTTCACCAGACCTGTTAAATTCAGACCAAAACTGTTCGGAATAAATCGGTCTCCAAGAAAGATTGGTGATCTCGTATGGTCCATGGTCTTTGAAGTTAATCCGACTGTAATAATGAAAGGTCAATCTGAATGGTGGAATCTGTCCCAGGCAGCTGGCTATACATAGACTTTCTATAGACTTCTGGAAGATCAAAGCCACAATGGGAAAGGGAAATCCCCTTGGATACGACATGGTGCGGTGTGCACTCAACTTTGGGCCCACAGTGAATCTGCATACTTTAACGTAGAAAAGTTATTTAAAGTTTTTAACGTTAACAAATCTCTGGACTATATTTGGCCAATCGGGCGTTTTGATAGCTCGCCCAGTTTCCATGTCATCGCTGTTCAAGTTTCACGCACCTTTTTTCAGAGTTTACAATGGGTGTGTATGGCACGGAATGTTCAGAGCTAGAGTGGAGATGAGCTGGATAAATATTCTGTCATTTTTCCAAACAAATTCCCTTCAGTTCGACAATCTTCACTCTACATACATCATTTTAGGTCAAAAACATAGAAAGACTTGTGCTGGTCGTAGACGTGTGTCGATGGAATCCAACAGATTTACACATTTGCTTCTGTGAGCCTCTAAGCGACATGAACTCCAGCCAACTGCTCCATTGGACTCCATGTTAAATCTGACCACAATTTTCTCAATGAAAGCCGACGGTACCACTTTTCCAAACTGCCCTGAAGCTCACATCTCTAAACCCCACACACATAAAAAGTATATCAAAACGTTCAGAATAGTCTTCTCTCTCTAACGATGTCCAGATGATGTCTATTGCAGCGGTGCCCAACCTTTTTTGAGCCATGGACCGGTTTCGTGTCAGACAATGTTTTCACTGACCGGCCTTCACGGTGTGGCCGATAAATATGACGTAATAAAATGATAAGACCGGCATAAAGACAATAATAAAGTGCTTAAAAATACAACTCACCATTACGCCGAATTAGTGGGAGCCCTGAGCGGTGGTTTTGTAGAAAATCCACTACCAGTCTTAAGATCTGGTCTTCCCCTTCACACTGGTGTCTATGAAGCAGCTGCTCTCAAGTCCACCACAAAGGATATGTCTTATTGTGTCTTATTTGTTTTGTTTTCAGGTCTCACGTGACGATGCTTTTTACATTAAAGGTCTTTTTCTCCTGCCTTTCCTTTAATATGTCTCACGGATTCGGCGACAAAAGAAGTCCCTAAAAGCTCCTTGTCTCTCCAGTTAGACATTTTCGTTGGCGTCCTCTTCTTCACCTACGAATGTCTGTAAAATTGTATAGGAAAAAAGAGAACCCCCTAGATTTTCACCGTTAAGTCTTTCCGGGGATCTCAAGGGGTCTCGGATAGAATCTTATTCCTGAAAGAAATATGCGCGGTAGTCAACGGTGAAAGACAAATATATTTTTATAATTGGCCCATGAATTACAACACGTTGTGTTTGTCAATTTAAAAGATATGTTTCGCTGTTTGACATAAAACTTTTGAAGTATAAAACCGTGAAAATACGTTATTAGAAAGACGACGCACTTAAAAGCTGCTTTAAGTGACGTCTCTCTTTGGAGCTAGGATGTGTGTTTCGTACCAGGACGTTCTCACCCCACAAACACCGGCTCTCACTCCTTTCTGTCTCGATTAAACACAACAGGTAAGATGCCTGGAGCGTAGATACGTCGGCCATGTTGGTGTTCAAGTTCACATATTGGTTCTACAGCAAACGGAGACTCTCCTGACTTGCTAACTTATCTTTTGAACTGACAAACATGTGTTTAATTCAAACGGGATCAAAAAAACTCTCGCCCTTGACTTATCATACACATTTATTAATTTCTTTCCCACAGAAAAGGGGCGAGACTTCACCTCACCATAGAGAAGTCCGACCCCGGTCCGGTGGTAACCGTGCACGTGACCGCGCTCACTTCGTTTGACCCCTCACTGAAGGTCACGAGCTCCTTCTGTGTCGCTCTGCGATGTCGTCTCCTGGAGATATGCATCTGTGGTTGTGTGTTCTGGCTCTTCACCCTTTTTGTCCTGTCCCTCCTCTGCAGACTCGGGTTTCACTCCTCCGCCGGTCAGATGGCGTTTTGCCTGGCTGAGCTGCACTTGTGGTCCACCAAGAGCTCACTCCAAGTCAAAGGTAGCGCCTCTCACCACGTCCTCCATCTTGTTCCCCTCTCACCTCTCCGTCTTGCTCCGGCTCTCTCCGTCATCGCTCACTTTGTTTTCACACCAACATCTACTTCAACAATCTGTCTGTCAGTCAACACCGACGCTCACTCTCTTCTCTTCGCTCTCTTCAAATTCTCCTGCTGTCGATTTTTATTTGTTGCATGACGTGACCTTTTATTTTAAGGTTTTTGGAGACCATGTGCTTGTTTTCGTTTTGTATCCCAACACTTTTGTGTAAGTCATTTATTTTTAATATTGTCAAAAAAGAGTTTTAACTCTGTATGTGAAGCACCTTGAGATTTTGTTTGTATTTTTAAATGTGATATACAAATGACATTTATTATTATTATTATGACTAATAGGGATGACACCGTTCCACACTTCTTTTGAATTTTCAATTAGTTTTTGAAATTTTATTCTAGTCTTGACTTTTTGATTTAATTTAAGTTTAATTGGAAATAAATAAACCATATAGCAGGGTATGCTTCAGGGCGGGGCTTACTGTGATTGACAGGTCTCTCTACCAGAGATGTCTACGCCGTCAAATATGGTCACTTTCGTACATGCAGATGGTCGTAATCCAAGATGGCGACAGCAAAAATCTGCGTCGCGATGACGACGTCCACTTCTTAAATACAGTCTGTGGTTGCAGCACATTTAGCGAATGCCGTCTGCAGCGTTCTGCCTAAACTCTGGATCAATTTAGGACAAAATGTCCGTCACCATTAGTCACAGGTTTGAAAAATGCCAAAGTTCTCCTTCAGCGTGTGTCGAGTTAGCTGCACATCACGCCGCCTGCATCTCCATCAAGCATACGATGAAGTAAATCATTAAGAAATGTCAAACGGCATGGGCGGGGCTTAAGTGACTTTTCCCTGCAGTTTTCGTGCGTTTTCTTTCCTGCTCGCCACCTATCGGCTCATCTCCTCTGTCAGACGGAAATGCTCTGTTCTTCATTTTCTTGTTTTCTCCTCCCTTCAATTCTGCCTTGTCGTTCACAGTCTGCTGAGCTTCAGACGAAGATAGTGTCTCTCGGAGGCTGACTCGTGTTGTGTGTGTGTGTGTGTGTGTGTGTGTGTGTGTGTGTGTGTGTGTGTGTGTGTGTTTATGTGGATACACAACGGTATGACAGGGTGTGCATCCCAGGTGATGGTGACATATCCTTATTTGTTTTGGTGTTTTTTTCTTCCTGCTTTTGTGTGTCTTGTGCTATCTCTCTGGAAAAATGTGGAGGGATACATCTGAGCGAAGAGGCCTGGTCTCTGAGGCGTGACGCTCCTATCACCTCCGTCCCTTACATCATATACGTCAGCCTGGGAAAAAACAACAACAACAATAATATGGATTCACAAACACACACGTATTCTGTGTAAGAATAATCACGACTTGTGAGTTTATTTTGCTCCGCACGAGAAGACCTTGATAAGTTTGTCTCGTAGACTAGTTTCATGTTTGGGATGTCGTGCAGGCCGACGACAGTTTGGATCACTTCCTGTTTTCGGAGCTCGTGACCTTCAGTGCAGAAGGGTGAACGTGTTTGACTCAAGGTGGTTTTTCACACTCTTCTGCTGAAAGGAAGGAAGAACATCCTGGTCTGATATCACACCTCCCGTGTTTTGAATGGACTTGATAGTGAAGCAGTAAAAAAGACAAATACAAAAAAGCATTTTCAAATTCATAGACTATGTAATTGGATCTTTACTGGAAAAAAAGATCTCAGTCCAGAAAAGCTGACGATCATAGTTTTTGTTTGATATCAAACAAACGAAAGCACCGTGCCAGTAAAATCTGTTGACTCCAACGTAATAATAGTTTTTGAATTTTCAATAAATTTGTATTTTATATATATTGTATGGTTCCAGTTTAGTTTCAGTTCTTCAGAAAGGTCAACATTTGATTTGATTGATCCGATCCTTTTAGCCGTTGTCCTCATAAGTTTGACTCTTAGTGGAGCCATTTGATTTTGCGTCATTGCCAATATTTATTTATATATTTCCGTGTTTTTTTCTTGTTGCAGTTTAAGAACACTAGTCATTTTTTAATCGGAGAAAAAATAGGTTGTTATTGGCGGATACTCAAGGTTATAGAATCACTATCCGTGTCAGAAATGGAAGAAGTGGCATTAAGCTATTACTTATAGTGGTGTGTGTGTGTGTGTGTTTGCGTGCATGTGTGCATGTGTGTGTGTGTGCATGTGTGCATGTGTGCGTGTGTGTGTGTGTGTGTGCCATCAGCTCTCCCGTTGTATTAGTGTGACCCGGCCTCAGCAGCAGCAACAGTGGTGGAGCGATAAAGAAACGATGTGTTGGGCGAATCCGAGTCCGGCTGCTTATGGTTTTGAGGCCTGCAGGAATAACACTGACAAAAATAAATAAAAAGGCTCCGCTCAGCAGTTTGTGTGTGTGTGTGTGTGTGTGTGTGTGTGTGTGTGTGTGTGTGTGTGTGTTGATCATATGTGTATGTAGCCGCCTGCTGAGTCTGTGTGTGTCTACTTTAAATGTATATGTTGCATGTGTGTAAATCTGTCCCTCAGGTGGGTTGAGGCACTCTCGTCTTTATTAATACCCCTTTACCCCCCCCTCCATCCAGTCTCGCTCGGACCCCCCAGCCCACCTTCCTCCTCCTCCTCCTCCTCCTCCCTCACTGGGTCTTATCTAAACTGGTGCTGGCAGACGGGACAGGCCACTGGCTGATAGCGATTGTTTATCCCACGGTGCGAAATTGCTGATCTGTCTTCTGCTTTTCCCTGACAGCGAGATGTTCATCTCTCTCTCTCTCTCTCTCTCTCTCTCTCTCTCGCCCCACAGATACAGATATTGGCACCTATCAGTACTATGATAAAGGAGAGCCAGGTAAATAGTGTTTGTATTGGATGTCTGTTTGTGTTTAAGATAAGTTTGTCTTGTTTTTTTGTTGTTTTTTTTGGGGGAGGGACGTATGTGATTTCCTTATATATGAAGAAGGGCTTTACGCCGCCTCCCATAAGCTGCAAACACACGGACACACAACCCACCGGCATCACCACACATACACCGAGAGGCTATTAGTACGTAGGATTTGCACCCTAAAGCCGTATGCACATACCACACACACACACACACACACACACACACACACACACACACACACACACACACACACACACACACACACACACACACACACAGGTTATTAGGCCTCCGTGGTTCTATCTCTGACTCTGACGTGTTCCTGTTGACCCGGGGTCCTGACACACAGCGATAGGGGAAACTAAACTGTTGACTTTCTCCTGGATCACATAGCAAGAGGCCCCATGTAGCCTCTTATTGCCTCGGGCTGGAGGCTTCTCTCACTACCAGGAAGTGATCACATCCCTAAAATGTACTCAGTGCGGCTCGAGGACAGTTGTGACATGTTTGTCTTTATCTGAGTGCAGCATCTTAAAAATAAGATTCAAGTGAGTCATTCACAATTATACTAACGCTCAACTACAGCTCAAAATAAAGGTAAAATATGTCCAAAATTTGATGCACTTTGTTTGCAAAATATATGTTAGAGTTTATAAACTTATTTTCCTTTATGAAATGTCTTTATCCGTCACAATTAGTGTGACTGTTAAACATAAAGATAACATAAAGAATGTAAATGAAATAGAAGAAAAATATATTTCAAGTTTATTAAGTTTGATGTGGTATAAAACAAATCCTTTGTTATATTTATAGTTGAGAGTTGAGATTTTTTAAAACACATCTTTGGTCATAATGTGAAACCCGTTCAAAAATAAATGGAAAAACAAACAAATATGCATCAAAAGCTAATTATCTTGGTTCCCCCGGTGATAACCAACAATATCATGCATGACATCATCCGTGTCATGCTGCGTTCTAAGCCCGCCCACTTTTTTTAGCGGTCCAATCAAATGCAAGAACCAAAACAACGAGATCAAAGCAGCTAAAACACTCTTTCTGGGTTCATCACCATGAGCAACATCTTTCCCATTTGATCCATTATTAATATAGATTATAGATTAGAGCAGCTTTAAGTGCATGCACCAGATCTTTAAAGACATGCAGTAAATACCTGTCTCTTCATTTCCCGCCGTTCCTCCATCACTTCTGTGTGTTTTCTGTAGTGTCTCTCCATCGTCTGTGTCTTCTCTTTTGTTCCTGTGCATGTCTCAGATGTTTCCGCCTCTCTTTCATTGGTTTCCACCTCTTTGTCTCGTTTAAAAACACACATATTTGCGTTCTTTCGTGTTTTATGCACAGTGTGTCTCGTCCTCTCTCCTCACGGGGTTCCCCTCCCTCCTCTCTCATCCCAGAAGCTGCCTTCTCTTTCATTCCAATCTTCAGTGGAGAGACGACGCTCTCGCTCCGAATCCTTTCATTTGGAGGATTACTAAAGTGTGGCTTGATATCAGAGTGGAGGGAGGAGGAGGAGGAGGAGGAGGGCGGGCAGAATCACCATCCAGAAGCATCACAACATTTTTACTCGGTGGTGTTGCGATGGCTCAGGTCATGATACAAAATGCATTTACAGGAGATTAGATTCAAGTATGTTTGTTTGAAGTTTTGCATTTCTCTTAACGTCGATGTAAGCGCTCATTCTCTCTCCTGACCCCCAGGGGGCGACTCCTCTGGTTGTATAGAAGTATATGCTTCATGTGTTAAAGCTGCATTCTCTCTAATGACCACCAGGGGGTGACTCCTCTGGTTGTATAGAAGTCTATATAAATGACTCTCTCTTGATGTATTCCCTCAGTAAACATTGTAAACATGAGTTTATGTCTCAATCTCTAGTTTCAAGTCTTCTTCAATACAGCATGATGTTCATTTAGTAAATGATGGTCATTTAGAGTCAAACAGACCATAAAGCAGGGGATGCTTTATGGGCGGGGCTTACTGTGATTGACAGGTCGACACCAGAGACGTATACCTCACTCCTCACAAGTCCAGATATGGTCACTTCCTGTTTATTTAATTCAAATTAAACAACATGGCGACGGCAACATCACTGAACTTGAGGCTTCAAAACATCATGACTACGTCCACTTCTTATATACAGTAAAAAAAAAAAGACATTTAATAAAAAATATACTACCTCAATATTTAGGCCCGTAATACAAAAAGGTACCTTGCACTCCAAAACGTCTCTGTAACTTAAAATATTCATAACTAGATACGTATAATAACAACAACAAAGAAGTAGGTATTGTTTATTAAGTGTTTATTGCTCATAAATAGCTCATCTGCTTAATCAGAACTGTGTGAGAGTAGTTTGATCACATTAAAGTGACGTCGACTACGTTTACGTGCACAAATGCGAAGCTCATCACTAGTAAAACAGAATATTGCACAAATATTCCCATTTATGTGCAACCCTGCATGCTCTTTAAATCACTTCAATTTCCCTCCTTTTCCAGCTGCCGTGGCGTTCCCTTGTTTTCGTGGTTCTGCAACAGGCTTGCAAACTGTTGGCCAGTTGGTTTGTGTACAGCCCACAGAGCCGGCTGGAAACAGGCAAAATGCCCTAAAAACCTCAATTGAGATGCACGCTCTGAATGAGCTGTTTACGTGCACAAACGAAATCCTCTTAGACCAGAATAATATCGGCACATCCCACATGTCTTAATCTGAAAACCTCACATGGAGTGAAGACTAATTGAGAACAATGCTTGCACGACACGTATCAAATTCAGAATATTGTCATTTTGTGTGCAAATGGTGCTGAACTCTGATTGGTCCGTGGAAGTAAAAAATAAACAGCGTTTACGACATGAATTCAACCTTCATGAATTGTTTGTTCGTGTTGAAACTGTTTCAGAGACGTGTTTTCTTTAACTCGCATGGTCGTTTTTTTTTTGCATCATGCAGTCTGTGGTGCTCTTAAATCGTATTATACAGGCTCTATTATTTTGTCCACCTCATATGAGGGTGGGTTGAGCAGCAGAAACACCGGTACACCAGTTCACCGCCTCGTTCAGGGATCTTACTGTCATGGAAAACCTGGAAAAGTCATGTAAATGTGTTATATTTATGTGTTCATGACGTTCATTTACGCTGAGTTTAAAATAATTAATATGCTTTTAAAAGAAAGACTCAAAATATAAGCAGGCATACATTCAGGCATCTATATAAATGTTTATTCTTTTAATCAAACTATTGTCTCATTCATTTGTGTCTTTGAAGGTTTACTGTATGCTTTGTATTCTCATTGTTAGTTTAAATACTACATTTACTCACTTTTTACTGTTTACACCCAGATTTCACTAAATGTTTGCTCATGGAGATTTGGTTTAAAGTCATGGAAAAGTCATGAAATCCATTGGTCAGAATGTGGATGAACCCTGGCTGTGTATCTCTTCACTGATTGGTTGATGACAGAAGTGTTGTTATTCTCTGGAGCGTCAGTTCCCCGGCTCTCCACTAGAGGTAGACCCAGGCTCGTTGGAGCTGCTCGAGGGTCCCGTCCCTCCTCCCCCAGAGTAGGGGCCCTGTCCGGGCCCCCCTCACCCCCTCACCCTCCTATCTGATTAATACCACTAATCCTAGAGGTGTCCCAGCTGCCAGAGAGGCCGACCACTACGCGGGCCCTCCGTCCTCCTAGGGGCCGGTCACTACGAGGCCGGTCACTAAGAGGCCCGACCACTACGAGGCCCGGTCACTACGAGGCCCGACCACTACGAGGCCCGGTCACTACGAGGCCCGGTCACTACGAGGCCCGACCACTACGAGGCCCGGTCACTACGAGGCCCGGTCACTACGAGGCCCGACCACTACGAGGCCCGGTCACTACGAGGCCGGTCACTACGAGGCCCGACCACTACGAGGCCGGTCACTACGAGGCCCGGTCACTACGAGGCCCGACCACTACGAGGCCGGTCACTACGAGGCCGGTCACTACGAGGCCCGACCACTACGAGGCCCGGTCACTATGAGGCCGGTCACTACGAGGCCCGGTCACTACGAGGCCCGACCACTACGAGGCCCGGTCACTATGAGGCCGGTCACTACGAGGCCCGGTCACTACGAGGCCGGTCACTACGAGGCCCGGTCACTACGAGGCCCGGTCACTACGAGGCCCGGTCACTACGAGGCCCAACCACTACGAGGCCGGTCACTACGAGGCCGGTCACTACGAGGCCCGGTCACTACGAGGCCGGTCACTACGAGGCCCGACCACTACGAGGCCGGTCACTACGAGGCCGGTCACTACGAGGCCGGTCACTACGAGGCCCGACCACTACGAGGCCGGTCACTACGAGGCCGGTCACTACGAGGCCGGTCACTACGAGGCCCGACCACTACGAGGCCGGTCACTACGAGGCCCGGTCACTACGAGGCCGGTCACTACGAGGCCGGTCACTACGAGGCCCGACCACTACGAGGCCGGTCACTACGAGGCCGGTCACTACGAGGCCCGGTCACTACGAGGCCCGGTCACTACGAGGCCCGACCACTACGAGGCCGCTCACTACGAGGCCGGTCACTGCGAGGCCGGTCACTGCGAGGCCGCTCATTACGAGGCCGGTCACTGCGAGGCCGGTCACTACGAGGCCCGACCACTACGAGGCCCGGTCACTACGAGGCCCGGTCACTACGAGGCCCGGTCACTACGAGGCCGGTCACTACGAGGCCCGGTCACTACGATGCCGGTCACTACGAGGCCCGGTCACTACGAGGCCTGACCACTACGAGGCCCGGTCACTATGAGGCCCGACCACTACGAGGCCGGTCACTACGAGGCCTCATGCAGCAGGGTGGGATGTTTGGGCTCCAGCTTAGTTTGAGTTTTAAACGTGTTGTGTTTCATATTAATTCAAAATATAACCGCCCTTCTTTTTTATTTGTATTATTTTCTGCAGCAAATCCCCTGAAGCATCACTATTACAACGAGAAACTGGGTTTCTGTGAAGGTACGTTCTCAACGGGGACTCAGAGTGATCGTATGTGTGTGTGTGTGTGTGTGTGTGTGCGTGCACGCGCGTGTGTGTGTGTGTGTGTGTGTGTGTGTGTGTGTGTGTGTGTGTGTGTGTGTGTGTGTGTGTGTGTGTGGGTCCTATACCATCCGGATGACCATCTTTTTAGTAATCACAGTCGACTGTCCCACGTCCTCGTTTCTCTCTGATTTTCACCCAGTAGTAGAATACTAGTGGAACACAAACACCCAGTAGTGGAATACTAGTGGAATACAAACACCCAGTAGTGGAATACTAGTGGAACACAAACACCCAGTAGTAGAATACTAGTGGAATATAAACACCCAGTAGTAGAATACTAGTGGAACACAAACACCCAGTAGTGGAATACTAGTGGAACACAAACACCAAGTAGTGGAATACTAGTGGAACACAAACACCCAGTAGTAGAATACTAGTGGAACACAAACACCCAGTAGTGGAATACTAGTGGAACACAAACACCCAGTAGTGGAATACTAGTGGAACACAAACACCCAGTAGTGGAATACTAGTGGAACACAAACACCCAGTAGTGGAATACTAGTGGAATATAAACACCCAGTAGTGGAATACTAGTGGAACACAAACACCCAGTAGTGGAATACTAGTGGAACACAAACACCCAGTAGTGGAATACTAGTGGAACACAAACACCCAGTAGTGGAATACTAGTGGAATATAAACACCCAGTAGTGGAATACTAGTGGAACACAAACACCCAGTAGTGGAATACTAGTGGAACACAAACACCCAGTAGTGGAATACTAGTGGAATATAAACACCCAGTAGTGGAATACTAGTGGAACACAAACACCCAGTAGTGGAATACTAGTGGAATATAAACACCCAGTAGTGGAACACAAACACCCAGTAATGGAATACTAGTGGAACACAAACACCCAGTAGTGGAATACGAGTGGAATACAAACACCCAGTAGTGGAATACTAGTGGAACACAAACACCCAGTAGTGGAATACTAGTGGAACACAAACACCCAGTCGTGGAATACTAGTGGAATATAAACACCCAGTAGTGGAATACTAGTGGAATATAAACACCCAGTAGTGGAATACTAGTGGAATACAAACACCCAGTAGTGGAATACTAGTGGAACACAAACACCCAGTAGTGGAATACCAGTGGAATACAAACACCCTTATCAGGAGACGAACACTCATCCCCTCCCTCCCCCTCCCCCCCTCTCTCTCTCTCTCCCTCCCTCCCTCATTTGCATCTGTTTACCTCTCTCTTCCCACTCGTTCTTAATAGAGAATCCCACTCCTTAATGGTTCGTTTCAGTTAAGATGTAAAGGACTGTAAAATACCCCCCCCCCCCCCCTCACACACACACACACACACACACACACACACACACACACACACACACACACACACAACTTCATGTATGTGCGTGGGCAGAAGCAGATGCACAAATTCATTTAGCTGTGTTTCCTTCACATCTCCCGCCCTGTGTTTAACCACCAGAGATGGGCCTCACTGGGAGGTTGCATTGGGAGATCACTCAACTCAAGAGCGCCAAAAGTCCTCACGATTACAATATTCACTTCTCCTCCAGGACCTGTGTGTGTGTGTGTGTGTGTGTGTGTGTGTGTGTGTGTGTGTGTGTGTGTGTGTGTGTGTGTGTGTGTGTGTGTGTGTTTTATTTCATTTTTTTCATTTGAAGGGCCGTTTTTTTTGTTGCTTTCAGTAGAATATTTATTTCTTTAGGAGCTAAATCAATCTGTTAGCAGCAGATTTGAGACTTTTGCTGCTTTGGGGATAAGGTAGTCTGAAATATACAACTTTAACTTCATCAATGTAGTTTCTGAAGCGTTTTACTTTAAGTTTTTGTGTATTTTTTGTGTTGATGATCATTAAATTGGCCGATATATTAAATATCTAAATAACCAGGTTTCTCTCAGTTCCTCTTGGTTCCTCTTGGTTCCTCTCGGTTCCTCTCGGTTCCTCTTGGTTACTCTCAGTTCCTCTTGGTTCCTCTCGGTTCCTCTCGGTTCCTCTTGGTTACTCTCAGTTCCTCTTGGTTCCTCTCGGTTCCTCTTGGTTCCTGTTGGTTCCTGTTGGTTCCTCTCAGTTCCTATCGGTTCCTGTAGGTTCCTCTCGGTTCCTCTTGGTTCCTCTTGGTTCCTGTTGGTTCCTATTGGTTCCTCTCAGTTCCTCTCGGTTCCTCTTGGTTCCTCTTGGTTCCTGTTGGTTCCTCTTGGTTCCTGTTGGTTCCTGTTGGTTCCTCTCGGTTCCTGTTGGCTCCTGTAGATTCCTCTCGGTTCCTCTGGGTGCCTGTTGGTTCCTGTTGGTTCCTCTTGGTTCCTCTTGGTTCCTCTCAGTTCCTGTCGGTTCCTCTTGGTTCCTGTTGGTTCCTCTTGGTTCCTCTCAGTTCCTGTTGGTTCCTCTTGGTTCCTGTTGGTTCCTGTTGGTTCCTCTCAGTTCCTATCGGTTCCTGTAGGTTCCTCTCGGTTCCTCTTGGTTCCTGTTGGTTCCTCTTGGTTCCTGTTGGTTCCTATTGGTTCCTCTCAGTTCCTCTCGGTTCCTCTTGGTTCCTCTTGGTTCCTGTTGGTTCCTCTTGGTTCCTGTTGGTTCCTCTCGGTTCCTGTTGGCTCCTGTAGATTCCTCTCGGTTCCTCTGGGTGCCTGTTGGTTCCTCTTGGTTCCTCTTGGTTCCTCTCAGTTCCTGTCGGTTCCTCTTGGTTCCTGTTGGTTCCTCTTGGTTCCTCTCAGTTCCTGTCGGTTCGTCTTGGTTCCTGTTGGTTCCTGTTGGTTCCTCTTGGTTCCTCTCAGTTCCTGTCGGTTCGTCTTGGTTCCTGTTGGTTCGTCTTGGTTCCTGTTGGTTCCTCTTGGTTCCTCTCAGTTCCTGTCGGTTCCTCTTGGTTCCTGTCGGTTCCTCTTGGTTCCTGTTGGTTCCTCTTGGTTCCTGTTGGTTCCTCTTGGTTCCTCTTGGTTCCTGTTGGTTCCTCTTGGTTCCTCTTGGTTCCTGTTGGTTCCTCTCAGTTCCTGTCGGTTCCTCTTGGTTCATGTTGGTTCCTCTTGGTTCATGTCGGTTCCTGTCGGTTCCTGTTGGTTCCTGTTGGTTCCTCTTGGTTCCTCTTGGTTCCTGTCTCAGTAACACGTGGTGCTTCTACGGGGAACCTCAAAGGAATACTTCACCCACAAAATGATCATCTAACCGTTTCATGGTCACTTTATTGTATCACCGTTGTTTTTTGTGTATTTTTTTTACGTTTCATTCGTCTCCTTTTGAAAAAGTAAACATTAAATACATAAACAGACTCGTTCAGATCGTCCTGAGAAATTAAGTTCTCCTCACTTTAAGAGTGAAAGACTGATTCTGTGTTATTGAACTGAAAGTAGTGCTGCATAAGCAAATCTTCAATTAATCTGAAGTTAAAAAGCTAAATTGCATAGTTTTAGTGCTCACCTCTTCAAGTTGCTCGTTTTGTCCGATCAACAGTCCAAAAATCAAAAGTAAGTTCCCTCAACATGAAAACAAATGTTTTGGCCTTTTTGCTCGATTAGAAACTATCATCAAACATTTCTTCCTGATGAACAAATCGATGAATTGGCTAATTTGGGTTTTTGTGATAAAAAAGAAGCAAAAAAGTTCAACCCGTTGCTCTGTCCAGATCCAGCAATGCATTGTGGGACGCCTGCGTCATGTACCTGCATCCCTTTATCTGTCTTGTCACCACCTTTTTCATACGTAGATCTCGACTCGCGATATAGAGTTGAACCCTTTTAGCCTCTCTGGTTTTTGTTGCCACATTCTTCTGAATTCCCATGAGGGTCTTTTAAAAAAACACAATATATATATTTCTCCTCCGTCTCGGCTTAAAAGTCACATGATCTTTAGGAGTGTGTGTTTTCCCTTCGCAGCTCGAGGCTATTCGTGGACCCCCAGGAACCGCCGACCGGAGAAGCTCCGTGATTCGCTGAAGGAGTTGGAGGTACCCTTCCTCCTCCTCCTCTTCCTCCCTCTGGGGACCTTCAGAGTTTTCCCTTTCCGAAACGGCCGATTGATTAACAAATAGGGGCATTCTCTCTCTTCCTCCCGCTCCCGTCACTCTCCCTGTCGCTCCCGTTTGTTCTCCCCTCTGCCGCTCCTCTCTCATCACCTCTCTTTCGGCCGGGCTCTGTCATCGAGGGGGATATTTGAGGGGATCAGGGGGCTGCCTCCTCTTCCTCCCTCCCTCCTCTTCCTCTCCCTCATTCATCCGTCCTCTCCCCTCTGTACTTGTGGCAGTACAGACCTAGCTTTGTTTGCTGGAACCTGTCTGTGGCTGTTACACACACACACACACACACACACACACACACACACACACACACACACACACACACACACACACTCCCCTCCCATCCACCTCCCTCCTCTCACCCGTAACCATTGTCTGAAACTAGAAACACCCCAGCTCACCTCCACACCTCCTCCTCTCTCTCCTCCGTCCCTCTCTCCTCCCATCCAATCACCCCAGCTGGGTTTGGAATGTTGCAGGAATGACTGACCTTACACACACACACACACACACACACACACACACACACACACACACACACACACACAAGCAGTCCTTATCTGCATCCCCCTTCGTGAGCAGGACCTGCTGCAGCGGTCACCGGTGGTGACAAGTGTCCGGTGCCGAGTTCATGTCTAAAAGACAATTAATGCAACTAAGCACTAAGTTTGTGTTCATGTTGGCGCCCCCTGTGGACGAAAGTGGTAGTGCCTCTGAGCCCCAGGGTCCCTTTAGACAACCTCTAACCTCCAATGAGGAGCTTTTAAGAAGAACTATAGACCCAGACCATCT
>NC_136602.1:2438847-2501347 GCF_910589615.1 Taurulus bubalis
TTAAGAGTCTCATATAAATGCTGCATAAAGTATCTGCTGACACAGTACTGATCCAATATCTGTGCGTTTATTGAAACTAAAATACAAACATGTGACCTCTGCTTTTAACCCATTTTTAGCATTAAGAAGCAGCAAGCTGCTGTGAAACACCTCGAGATCAACTCGGGGGATCGAACCGCCGGCCTTGTGGCCATAAACATCCCGCTCTCGACTACCTGGTCGCTACTGAGCATGTGCAGCTCTTAGCAACGATGAGAAAGACTCGTTAGCTTCTTCCATCATCAGCTGTTAAAAATAAAAATAAAATCGCTGCGTTCAAACAATGATTTTGAAGTGAGGAGTGAGACGTCTCGCTTCTTTCTCACTCTTTGAGTTGCACATGCTCAGTGCAGATCTTTTTAAGTCTATGCTTCATGTGTTAAAGCTGCATTCTCTCTCCTGACCACCAGGGGTGACTCCTCTGGTTGTATAGAAGTCTATGCTTCATGTGTTAAAGCTGCATTCTCTCTCCTGACCACCAGGGGTGACTCCTCTGGTTGTATAGAAGTCTATGCTTCATGTGTTTAAGCTGCATTCTCTCTCCTGACCACCAGGGGTGACTCCTCTGGTTGTATAGAAGTCTATGCTTCAAATATTTGGCGTCGTTGCTTAAAAAGTGACTAAAGCGAGTCCTCGGTTATCAAAACAGTTTCCGTTTGACTTTTCATCTCAAATTCAAACGCGAGTCCCAGGCGGTGAATTCGTCTTCGTCGTTGTTTCTCTTCACATTTTTCGGGAACAGGATTTGTCAACTCGGTGAAAAAAGGTTCCCGGCATCTGAACGCTGAAGGAAATCCTCTTTTGAGATTTCGCACGGCTTCGTCTGAGCGTGAGACGACGAGCTCCACAAGCCGACTTCCTGCGCCGGTTACCTTCCGGAGCGGCGATTGCATCATTCGGAGCGGCAGATTACACGTATTTTACGCCATCAAAGTATTACCGGCTGCCTCTGGCCGCCGGCTGGGCCGCGCCGCCGCGCATACGCTCCACGGCTAAGCGCCCTTAAGTGATTTTTCATAGCCGGTTTCATTTGCTCGTGTTTAAATGTGCTTTGGTTAAGCCCATTGGCCTCTTATGTCAACATGCTGCTGAGGAGATGGCATTAAATGGATTTAGGCGACCGTGTATGTATGTGTGTGTGTGTGTGTGTGCGTGTGTGTGTGTGTGTGTGTAACATGTTTGTTTTATGCTTGTGGGTGTGAATGTGCGTGTAACTGAGAACGCATAAAGAATGGTTGCAGGCTTGCATGTATGAATGTCGCTATCTGTGCATGTGTGTGTGTCTCGAGGGTGAATAGGAATATGTGTGTGTGTGTGTGTGTGTGTGTGTGTGTGTGGGTCATGGAGGTCTGGCCCTTAATGCCAAACCAGCCACCTGGTCCCAGATTGGGCCACAGCCTGGTTTTCGTCTGCCCTCCTTCATTTGGGAATGAATGGGATTAGACCTGATCCCGTTTCTAGACGCCCATAGAGATCAATACTAAACTGCATTTAACTTCATTTGTCTGTAATCTATTACAAAGACGCTTACTGTTCCATTAAAACGTTGTTTCGGGGGAAAGCCGAGGCTTCGTTAACGGCTGTAAATGTTTAAGCTTTAGCCCGTTTTCATTATTAATAGTAATATAAATAATAATAATCCAGCCTCCACATGAGGACAGACCGACTCCGTTGACCTGATTCAAGATGCTCGTTTTTTCTGCGTTTATTCTCCAGCGACGTTTCACTTCCCCTCGTGACTATTTGCATATTAATTTGAAATTTACACACAACAGGATGATTTGAAGTGTAATCGTACCGACGCGTTTATAAATACACACGCAGCGGTTAATTGGCGGTTAGATTTCTAAATCTCGGGGTGCAGCCTTACTCGTTCAACTCAAAGCAGGATATCTGAGAGACATGTGTAACAGCCCCCCTCCTCCTTTCCATTTAATTGGTTTCATAAACAGATTAATTTGAAGGAGAGGGGGGCTTAATTGCTAATCGGCGTTTCCATGCAGCTCCTGAAGAGTTGAACAGGATCAAGTGTGTTCTTCTTCCACAAAAAGGCCTTCAGAGCCTCCAGTACTTTACAAAGAGTTCAGTGGCAGTGGAAAGGAGACGAGAGGAGGAAGACGACATAAGTGACAGAAGAAGAAGGAGAAGAAGGAGGAGGAGGAGGGAGGAGGAAGGAGAAGGAGAAGAAGGAGGAGGAGGCAGGAGGAAGAAGAAGAAGGAGAAGAAGGAGGAGGGACGAGGAAGAAAAAGGAGAAGAAGGAGGAGGAGGAGGGAGGAGGAAGAAGGAGGAGAATGAAGGAGGGAGAAGAAGAGGAGGAGGAAGACGACAAGAGTGACAGAAGAAGAAGGAGAAGAAGGGAGGAGGAAGAAGGAGGAGGAAGAAGAAGAGAAGAAGGAAGAAGAAGAGAAGAAGGAGGAGGAGGAAGACGACATGAGTGACAGAAGAAGAAGGAGGAAGGAAAAGAGGAAGGAGAAGAAAAAGAGAAGAGGAAGAAGGATGAGGAAGAGGAAGAAGGATGAGGAAGAAGAAGAAGAGGAGGAGGAGGAGGAAGAAGAAGACAACGAAGGAGGAAGAGGAGGAGAGAGAAGATGAGGAAGAGGAGAAGGAAGAAGAAAAGAGGACTGTCCTCCCACTCCCAATTAATCAAAAGTATATATCACGGGTATCTGCTCTGATACCTATATATATATATATATATATATATATATATATATATATATATATATATATATATATATATATATGTATATGTATATATATATATATATATGTATATATATCTATATATATATATATATATATATATGTATATGTATATATATATATATATATGTATATATATCTATATATATATATATATATATATATATATATATATATGTATATATATTTGGTTTCTATCAGTTATCCAGTGAGGGACAGACACAGAACCTTCAAAATAAAAGTACAAAACACACGGCGGGAGATTCTTGTTTACTTGATGCTGTTTAAATCAAATCTAAATTAATACATAATAATCATCCTTTCTTTTGATGTGGCAAGCTGAGGCTTCTGCCTCCAACGTTGTACTCACGATGACATCATGTGCAGCATGTAATTATGCAAAAATACCAAAAATACTTTCTACTGCAGATGAAACTATCGATGCCTTTTACACTGAAAATGTACATCATTCAAATAACTCACACTTTTTGTTCACGTTTCTACGTTTAGAAATCGTATAGATCAACATGTTTTATTTAGCCAGATTCTCTTATATTTCTCATTGATGACACAATTTCAACACTATTAGAAGATACAATAATACCACAGACCCAGTTCAAAGGGTTAAATATCTTAAATGTTAAATTAATTCCTCTTAAACGTTGGATTCTGAGATTGGCCCCAAATAGACCTTGTCAATGTCAATAAATCAATCTGTGAATGTTTGTTCTCCTTTTATTTAAATTGCTTCCTGTTTCCTAATTCAAGGCTTCAAACACAGATGGAAACCAGATCCATTCAAGGAGACAGTGAACTCTTCAATGTGCAGTTTTGTTTGTTTTGAATCGCGACCTCCGGTGACCTTTGTGGTGATGTCGTTCCCAGCGGTGCTCGGTGACCGGCTGATCCTGCTGTCCTTCCTGGAGCAGAGCCAGGTGGCTGCAGTCTACCTGAACCAGAGGAACCAGGACTCCCCAGAGTCCAGGCGCCCGGAGAAGCTCTCTCCGTCTGACACCAAGGTGCGTAGAGCGCATCGATGGAGGAGGTGGAGACGAGAAGAACCGTTCAGACCCTTCGTTTACAAGTTCATCCTATTTATTTCACGTTTGATCAGGTACTGAAATACACACATGTTCTTTCAGTAGGCGGCACACAGTAATATTTATCACAAAAACAACTATTATAAATGGCATGAAAGGGGGCGACTCCTCTGGTTGTATAGAAGTCTATGCTTCATGTGTTAAAGCTGCATTCTCTCTCCTGACCACCAGGGGGCGACTCCTCTGGTTGTATAGAAGTCTATATAAATGACTCTACTTCTCTTGATGTATTCCCTCAGTAAACATTGTAAACATGAGTTTATGTCTCAATCTCTAGTTTCAAGTCTTCTTCAATACAGCATGATGTTCATTTAGTAAATTATGGTCATTTAGAGTCAAACAGACCATAAAGCAGGGGATGTTTTAGGGCGGGGCTACAAGGTGATTGACAGGTCGACATCAGGGACATATACGGCGTCTCTACTTCACTCCAGCGATGGCCGAAAATCCAAGATGGCGACAGCCGAAAACTCAAGGTTTCAAAACATCAAACCTCGTCCACTTCTTGCATTCTCAGAATATTGTCCGTTAAATACGTCCATCGTTTATCTAACATTCATCTTGAGAACAAAACAAGATATCCAGTTTGTTTCGTCGTGCACAAAGTGTGTGTAGCTTCAGCGCGCGGCCCTTAAAGGTGTGTGTAGAGCGCCGTGTGATCTGGAGGTGTCCTTCTCGGCTAACCGCTAACCGCTAACCCGGGCATTATCACATTACTGCTGCCAGGCCCCTTTTGTTGAGTGTGTGTGTGTGTGTGTGTGTGTGTGTGTGTGTGTGTGTGTGTGTGTGTGTGTGTGTGTAAAAGCAATCGTTGCTGCCCTGCGTATGTCTCCAGAAGCAGAGTCCTGATAAGACCCCCCCCCCCTACCCCCCCCCCCCCACACACACACACCTCTGTCAATGCATGTGCATGCAACCTGCGACATACACACGTGTGCACAACTAACCCATCCCCCACAACAAGCACACACACACACACACACACACACACACACACACACACACACACACACACACACACACGTGCACATCGCCCTGGTCCAGTGGGCTAAGCTGGAGACGGAGAGTGGGGGGTGTTGAGAGGGGGGCTAAACTAATCCGGCCCACAGAAAGTGGTTTTTGATTATTGCTGACCAGCAAACGGCAGCAGAAAAAGATGGGTAGGGATGGTGTGTGTGTGTGTGTGTGTGTGTGTGTGTGTGTGTGTGTGTGTGTGTGTGTGTGTGTGTGTGTGTGTGTGTGTGTGTGTGTGTGTGTGTGTGTGGTAGATAGTGTGTTATTAACCCAGTGATTTTCAGATTTTCTCCTTATTTTCCATTTCTAATCTGTCAGTGATCTCCCTTTCAGCTGTTTGGGGAAACTCTTTGTTCCCTTTATCATCAGATGTACTTCTATCATTTTAATTCATCTCTGCCCCCCCCCCCCCCCCCCTCCCCCTCAAGGGGGCAGGAGGGGCAGACATGGACCGCTGAACCTCCAGCCTGTCGATTTACTAATTTCTGCATGTTTCTGTGCTTTGAAACCGTCGTAAAAAATATATATATATATATATATATTTCTGTATCGTGTTTACAACCTGTCTTTCTGTGAGTCACTCTTCTTCACTGTGACAGAGGTTGTGTGTGTGTGTGTGTGTGTGTGTGTGTGTGTGTGTGTGTGTGTGTGTGTGTGTGTGTGTGTGCGTGTGTGTGAAAAGAGCATGTGTGCTTTTTTATACCAGTGCCTTTACATGTATGTACATGTGTATCTGTGTGTGCATACATGCATTGTGTGTGTGTGTGTGTGTGTGTGTGTGTGTGTGTGTGTGTGTGTGCGTGTGTGCGTATGTGTGTGTGTATGTGTGTGTGTATGTGTGTGTGTATGTGTGTGTGTGTGTGTGTGTGTGCGCCCCTCAAGCGCCTGCGAGAGCTCATTACTGTGCGTCTCTTTGTTGGGGCCTGTAGAGCGTGGCAGTCCTTCCCAAAAAATATGCACATCACTAAAACAACAAGCCCCGACCGAACAAAATACACACGCATTAAAAACAACCGCAGACATCAATAACAACAAAACAAAGATGGGGAGGGAAGTACATGAGTGATATTTGGGGGAGTTTCAGAGCCCTCAGGTGTCTCAAATCCAAAGGAATCCCTAAGATAGTGGCGCTCCATTCTTAATGCATCCTCTTCTCTGTGTGTGTGTGTGTGTGTGCGTGTGTGTGTGTGTGTCCAGGTCGTGTGTGTGGAGGCGAGTGGGCGTGGCCGAAGGCTCCTCAGACGCGTGCGCCTCAACCGCCTCCAGGACGTGGCGCTCTGCTGGTGGGACTTGGACGAGCCCGGAGACGAGCCGTGGACCTGGACCCCCACAGACACACACAGGAACAACCTGGTGCTGCTCAGCTGCTCACCGGCTGACGGCCTCAAGGTACACACACACACACACACACACACGCACACACTCTTTCTCTTACAACTGGAGCGAGACTTGAGTCTTGGTGAGGTTCCCGGTTCTGGTTTTGATCCTCTGACCTTAAGAGGGAAAGGTTCCCGTTTGGGTAGAAAATGGTGGACTGTTTGGGAGCGAGTTGCTCCCCAAAATAAAGGACTTAAAGTAGAATGAAATGGAAGTAAAATGGGATTCAATGAAAAAAATAAACTCACAATAAATTGATGCTGGTAAATTTCCATTATCGCGACAATCATGAATATTGTCTGACTGACTTGAAGAAGAAGTCCAGAGACGGATTTTAATATACAATTATTATTATGTCAGCGGCAACATCGAGCACTTCTAGTGGACGGACACTTTGGGGAGGAGCTTTACGCTGAAGCTCGTTTAGCAGCGTTCTCCCTCAAAACATGGATCGTTTTAAAAGGTTGTTGTCTCCGTGAGAAAAATAGTGACCGTGACCGGAAAAAATAAAATCCTGTCTTAAAAGGATTTCTAATACCTTTACAGTTGCGTTTGAAGCCTGGTAAACAAATTGTTACCTTCATGCTTCACCTCATGCATCACCTCCATGCATCACCTCCATGCATCAACTCCATGCATCACCTCATGTCACCTCATGCATCACCTCCATGCATCACCTCCATGCATCACCTCCATGCATCACCTCCATGCATCACCTCCATGCATCACCTCCATGCTTCACCTCATGCATCACCTCCATGCATCACCTCATGTCACCTCATGCATCACCTCCATGCATCACCTCCATGCATCACCTCATGTCACCTCATGCATCACCTCCATGCATCACCTCCATGCATCACCTCCATGCTTCACCTCCATGCATCACCTCATGTCACCTCATGCATCACCTCCATGCATCACCTCCATGCATCACCTCATGTCACCTCATGCATCACCTCCATGCATCACCTCCATGCTTCACCTCCATGCTTCACCTCATGCATCACCTCCATGCATCACCTCATGTCACCTCATGCATCACCTCCATGCATCACCTCCATGCATCACCTCATGTCACCTCATGCATCACCTCCATGCATCACCTCCATGCTTCACCTCCATGCTTCACCTCATGCATCACCTCCATGCATCACCTCCATGCATCACCTCATGCATCACCTCCATGCATCACCTCCATGCTTCACCTCCATGCATCACCTCATGTCATCTCATGCATCACCTCCATGCTTCACGTCCATGCATCACCTCATGTCACCTCATGCATCACCTCCATGCATCACCTCATGTCACCTCATGCATCACCTCCATGTATCACCTCCATGCATCACCTCATGTCACCTCATGCATCACCTCCATGCTTCACTTCATGCATCACCTCATGTCACCTCATGCATCACCTCATGTCACCTCATGCATCACCTCCATGCATCACCTCCATGCATCACCTCATGTCACCTCATGCATCACCTCCATGCATCACCTCCATGCTTCACCTCCATGCATCACCTCATGTCACCTCATGCATCACCTCCATGCTTCACCTCATGCATCACCTCCATGCTTCACCTCCATGCATCACCTCATGTCACCTCATGCATCACCTCCATGCTTCACCTCCATGCATCACCTCCATGCTTCACCTCATGCTTCACCTCATGCTTCACCTCATGCATCGCTTCCATGAATCAATTTCATGCATCACCTCATGCTTCACCTCATGCTTCACCTCATGCATCACCTCATGTCACCTCATGCATCACCTCCATGCTTCACCTCTGTGTTGCACCTCCATGCATCACCTCCATGCTTCACCTCCATGCATCACCTCCATGCATCACCTCCATGCTTCACCTCCATGCTTCACCTCCATGCATCACCTCCATGCTTCACCTCCATGCTTCACCTCATGCATCACCTCCATGCATCACCTCATTCTTCACCTCCATGCTTCACCTCATGCATCACCTCCATGCATCACCTCATTCTTCACCTCCATGCTTCACCTCCATGCATCACCTCATGCATCACCTATGTGTTGTACCTCCATGCATCAGCATGTGAAAAGAGCGGGCGGAAGCTAAGCTGCGGTACAGCGTGAAGAGAACGCCTTCGCACACGCACACATCCTCAAGGCCTCTGGCAGAACTTCACCCGTGACCTGATTCTATGTCACCGAAGGATTGTCCTCGTGCCAAAGAAAAGGCAGATGAAAGACCCCGACCCCCCCCCCCCCACCCGACCCCCCAAAATTGCCAAACCGGGCTTAGCGCCGCTCCTCGTGCGGCGCTGCTCAGTAAGCACATGCAAAACGTTTCACCACACCGGAGAGACGGGAAGAAGGGAGGAAAGATGAGCGTTACCAATTGCATGCTAGGAAAACAAATCCACGCAGGAGAGAATTGAGGGAGGAGGGGACATGAATATTGAAATAAGCAAAGCTGTTCACCGCTTCTACCGCTTCTTGTTTTTTGGAACGCTCTTCACATTTATCACACTCCTTCACCTAGTTTATTCTCTCTGTCTCCTTCCACCCCACACACACACGCTCACTCACACACACACACACTCACTCTCACACACACACACACACACACACACCTCCTCCTCATCCTCCTTCCTTCCTCCACGCTTCAGGAACATTAAAGTCTCTTCGCGGGGCTGCGGCATCGCTGCTCTAATGAAAGCGTTTGTTGTCATTTTTCAGATGCGCGGTGTGAAATTAAGCGAGCAGTTTATGTAAGAGCCGTGGCGGGAATCAAACGCCCGGCACACATCGGGAGACGCCAGCTACTTCAATCACTTCAAGCTCATATATATGTTCCTTTTGTTCAGGTCGCTATCTGCAGCACTAAGCCAATTTTCTAGCCAGTCTCTCGGCATTTAAAGAAGTCTGATTTCTTTCCCTATGTGGTCTTAATTTGTATGCCCCCCCCCCCTCCTCCTCCATCCTCCTCTTCCTCTTCCTCACGCTGATAAGTGCATGCAGGGGGGGGGGGCACATACATACTTGTTTTTTATGCATCCAGTTAACATTTTTAATCATACTTCCTTCATGCTTCCCTCCACACAAACACCAGCACACACACACACACACACACACACACACACACACACACACACACACACACACACACACACACACACACACACACACCGTTTCCTGGAATTTAATAATCTGAATGAAAAGAAAAACAGCAGATGAATGTTCTCTTGCTTTTTGTTGTTGTTTTGTTTTGATTGTATGTGTGTTTTGATGTTTACGAACATACTGTTTTATGTTCTGTCTTTTAATTTTTTTAAGCGTATGACTATCCTGTTATCTGCCACCACACAGTTTCTCTCTGCAGGCGTTTGATCTGCGTTTGGGTGATTTTCTGTCGGCTTTTAATTATTAGTGACTTTAGAATTTTGTCTTCTTGCAAAACATGAAATTATTTATATAGAAGCAGTATGTGTGTGTATATATATATATATATATATATATATATATATATATATATATATATATATATATATATACTGCTAGAACACTACGATTTAGAGTTAGCAGCTACATTCTCAGTCTTAACGTGCAGAACCGCTCATGTTCAGCAATGCACTGAAGGGTCGGTGTGGAATCCAAAGTGCAGATTTACCCCCAAAGCTCCACCGCTTTGTAAAAAAAAAGAAGAATAAAAAATCCCCACTGCCTCCACAGTTTCGGGTCCTGTGAATAATCGTCCCTTTCTGTGCCACAATTATGTTCAGCGCTACCAAATTATGGCAGTTAAAGGTGCGAGGATTTTTTATTTTTCGGGGGTTCGTAATCCCGCTGTGCATTTTTTTTTTTTTCTCACATCAGTTCCTCAACAGAAACCCTGATTCACACACCTAAAAACTTCCCAGTCTCCCTCCTCCTCCTCCTCCTCCTCCCCAATCCCTTCATCCCTCGACTCTCCTCCGAGTCCCTCCGTCTCTCTCTCTCCGTCTCTCCCCGTCTTTCTCTGCTCCGTGAGCTGGAAAATTGGCTTCAAAAGGCCACTGCTGTGAACAAGGGCCAGCCACACAGTTGGGCCCGTCCGCTTTATCTTTCACGCCACGGAGGGGGAGAAAAGGTGCCGGAGAGAGGGAGGGAGAGAGAGAGAGAGGGAGGGAGAGAGAGAGAAAGAGAGACAAGAAGAATGGAGAAGAATACTTTTGACCAGTCACTGATACCAATAACCAGGAGAAAGCTACTTACTAGAGGCTTCTCTCTCTCTCTCTCTCTCTCTCTCTTCACGTCTCACCCGCCCGTCTCACTTCCTTCCGTCCTCTCTCTTTCTCGTCGTCTTTTTGTGCACACGTCTGTCTTCTCTCTCCCTCCTCTCTCTCTCTTGCACGCCCTTTTCACTCCCTCTCGTGACCTTATTCATCATTTTTCTATTTCATGCTCTCAGAACGCAGCCACACAGTAAACGTGTCCTTCTCTCCACACTTCTCTTCAAGAAGTTTATGACTGTTTTTTTGTGTGACTTTATTCAGGTGGCAGTTTGTGCAAATTGTTGCTTTGGAAATAATGAAAGAGTTTGGAGATGAAACATATGTTCTTATACGATCAAAAACTGTCCTCATCATATGTTCTATGAGATCAAAAACTGTCCTCTCACACGTTCATATTTAAGGTCCGTGGCTTGGATAAATCTCTGCGTCATCATTCGAAGTGTTCGTGTCTCATCGTGCTTACGGCAGCACGAGTGTTTGCAGTTCCTATGTGTGGAGACTCGGACTATAACCCTGGAAGTCTCGAGTGCGGCGCTCTAATCTCCTAATCAGCTGTGTTGCCTTCAGGGGCCTTTTGCAGAATGTAAAACCCAGGCCTTAAAAAAAAATGACCCAGAGTCTGAAAAACGCTGCTGTGCTGACGGCAATGAATGTTGTGACTGTAAAAAGACGGCGAGGTGCAGTTTTGCTCTGCGTTTTCTACCGTAGCACTATTGAGATTTATAGACCCTTTTTATTATTTATTAATATCACACTCAAAAGGCATCCGAGGAGACATTCTGGGTACACATATCTTACATCTGGATCTTAAACTGAACATGTTGCTGGTCAGAGAAGCCTTTTATGAAATAATGATTATAAGATTAAGGAGTTTCTTATAGATTCATAAATTGTGTCGCTGTAAATCAGCTGTGTATAATAAACGAGGAAAAGATGAATCAATGCATTGACGTCTGAGGCTCTCTACGTCCAGCAAGGGAAGGTCTTCTATCGATTGCAGTGCTGATATCAAAATATCATTAACTGTATCCCATTTCTACTGTATGATGGAGTGAATACCTGTTCGTGGTCCGACAGCTGCAGCGAATCGAACACGAGTCTGAGAAGTCGTACACGGTTCATCCTCCACTAGCCTCCATGTTGGTTTGTGTATTCAGGACTTACACAGAAACACAAACTGGTCTCGGACTCTTTGAAATTAATCTCTGAACCAGGCCATGCAGGTTTCACTCCTCGCTGCTCTGGAGCTTTGCGGGGTCAGCGATCAGGAGGCGGAGCTGCATCAGCTGCTCCTCATCCCCGGTGGTGCCACGGTGGCATCCTGGCACAGCGGGCAGCCGGGCACCAGATGAAGAGCTGAGAGGATGAGATGTGGTGAGGGGGGGTCAGGAGGGCCGGTGGAACGAAAGTAGGTCTTGATTCCTGCGACAGCATTCTGTGTGATGGACTCAGGGAGCCAAAGCTGAGGAGTTACAGCTGCATTCTCTCTCCTGACCACCAGGGGGCGACTCCTCTGGTTGTATAGACTACCTGGTCGCTACTGAGCATGAGCAGCTCTTAGCAACGATGAGAAAGACTTGTTAGCTTCTTCCATCATCAGCTGTTAAAAATAAAAATAAAATCGCTGCGTTCAAATGATAATTTTGAAGTGAGGAGTGAGACGTCTCGCTTCTTTCTCACTCTTTTAGTTGCACATGCTCAGTGCAGATCTTTCGGGACGTAACGGGTGAGACGTGTTTGATATTATAACGCGATCTCAGATCAGTGAAATTAAATGGGAAAAACGCATAATTTCCTTCAAATCGTACAAAAAACCCCAAAATACGTAGTTTGTTATCATTTCATCACTCTTGACCACCAGGGGTTGACTCCTCTGGTTGTATAGAAGTATATGCTTCATGTGTTAAAGCTGCATTCTCTCTCCTGACCACCAGGGGGTGACTCCTCTGGTTGTATAGAAGTATATGCTTCATGTGTTAAAGCTGCATTCTCTCCTGACCACCAGGGGGTGACTCCTCTGGTTGTATAGAAGTATATGCTTCATGTGTTAAAGCTGCATTCTCTCCTGACCACCAGGGCGTGACTCCTCTGGTTGTATAGAAGTCTATATAAATGACTCTACTTCTCTTGATGTATTCCCTCAGTAAACATTGTAAACATGAGTTTATGTCTCAATCTCTAGTTTCAAGTCTTCTTCAATACAGCATGATGTTCATTTAGTAGATTATGGTCATTTAGAGTCAAACAGACCATAAAGCAGGGGACGCTTTAGGGGCGGGGCTACAGGGTGATTGACAGGTCGACACCAGAATCGTTGTCCGGTCGGAGAGTCGTCCGTTTTTTCTTCTTTCAGTTAATTGTTACATTTTGGTCGCCTAAAAATTGTCATTATTCAGCGTATTTTTCGTACTCCACCCTCTCACGTCACACCTGGTTGCAAAAGCACAAGATGGCGACAGTTTAAAACCAAGATGGCTTCCAAATTGTGACAAACTTGCACACAAACATGTAGCAGGCGAGCGTCCATTAAGTCCATTGGACTCAATGGACGCTTTTCTGCAAGTTTGTTTAATGCATGTGTCACTTTGTCCCTGCAGAAATGTAGCTCTCCAAATAAACACACACACACACACACACACACACACACACACACACACACACACACACACACACACACACACCCTAGGGAGCTGCAGGAGCTATAACTCTGGGGGATTACGGAGAGGAAAAAGAAGCTTTCAGGAGGACAGTCATCTGCTTCTCTGCCTCGCTGTAGACCACAAGCAGGCAAAGAAGAAGAGGAGAAAAAAAAAAAAACCTTCCTCCCCTCTAAGTCCCTTTTTGGCAATGCCTGCCAAAAAATACTGGGCCGGGCAGCTTTGGGAAAGGAGAGGAGAGGCAGGCAGGCAGCCGATCCTTCTTTCTGTCCACACGGCGAAAAGAAATGGGCTCATTTAGCCAAAGCTGCCACGGTCAAAGCGGGGCTCTGATGGAGGCTTTGGTGAGGTGAAATCCCTCCTCTAAAGCCCGGTTAGCGGCCGTGGAGCTGCCGGCTGACGTCTCCTGTCATCCGCCTACTGTCCCCGGTTCCTGGTGGGTGTTTTATCGACAGCACCACCCGTGACACGGCCTTTCCTCCATCAGTGTCGGTGCTTAGCGGCGCCCGTTGTGCCCCGCTCCCCCCCTCGCCACCTGGCAGCGAATACAATCTCACTTCTGGATTTGACCGTCGGCCTAATGTCTCCGAGCCTTCTTGGCGCGTCATGCTCTTCCTCTTCCTCTTCCTCCTCCTCCTCCTCCTCGCTCGCGCAGGTAAACAGAAGCGGGTTGTTTATCGCTCGGGGAGAAGACGCCGGTTGACCTTGAGCTAAAACACGGCGCTTATCATCAGCCGTCTTGATTGACAGCCTGGTGTTTGTGAGCGAAGTGGAAGGCTCTATTTCCTCCATCTCCGGGGGGGTTCTGCCATGTCGTGACTCACAAGTTCTCTCTATGTTTCTGCTTCCTTCTTTTATTAAAAACAGGCCAGTTCAGCATCGTCCCAAATATCACCTACGTGTCAAAACAAGAACAAAATAACTTCATATCAGTGGCGGGCCGTGCATTTTGTACCTAGGCCTGCAGTATTAGGAGTAAAACATACAGACGTTCAAAACAAGTCTGTCCAGAGACACGTGAGATAATTTTGTGATCCTCAGTTGCAAATATTCCAACATATTTTTGGCTCAAAATACTAAACGAAGATGTCGGCCCTTAAATAGAGAGTGGTTTGAGCCAATTGCTGTGAAGCTAGAGCGCATTAGCCTCTTAGCATGCTAACACGCGGTAATTAACGTTGAACACTAAGTATTGGACACATTTTGACGCATTCAAAGCCAGAAGATCGGCAACGTTATTACAACCAAATTTCATGGCAATGGATGCAATACTTATTATTATATTTCACCCAAAAGCTTAAATGTCGCGCTCCTGGTGGCGCTGGAGGAAAAGTAGAATCTGAAAAGTTTTATGATTTAAAAGTTTTACAGGTTTGAACATTTCGGAGCGTGATCAATTTTCCAGTGTCTGGAATCTACGGCTTCTTTGTTGTGAAAGTGTCACAAGAAGATTTTTTTTTACCTAATTTAAATAAAAATGATTTATTTATATATTTTATTTAAATGTTTCAAATTAATACAATTAATTAGTTTGTTTTAATCGTATCAATTGGTTTCATTGGTTATTCTATTGTACTGTTTTATCTTTCAAAGCCCTTTGTAAACTAATAGTAGAGTTATGTTCATGATGAAGACTCTCCTCCTCCTCCTCCTCCTCCTCAAGGTGCTCGGCTCCCTCCGGTCAGAAGGAAACCCTCTGGACTGCCTCTTCAGCGTCCTCCAGCCCTACCAGCTGCTGACGGTGGAGCTTCCTCCGGCGGCCCCCGGCCTCGCCTCGGGCTCCTGGGCCGACGCCTGCGTCTACGAGTGCGCTCGAGGTCGCCCGCGCCGCCTGTCCGTCACCCGCATCCCGCTGCCGTGCCGCGCCGTCTCCTGCGCCCGCCACCCCTCGGAGACCGCCCTCCTCCTGGGCCTCGCCGACTCCTCCCTGGTGCTGTACGACCAGCGCCGGGGCGCCTCTCTGCTGGCCCCCTGCCCTGCGCCGCCCACCCTGCTGGCCTGGCACCCCGCCGGGGCCGTGGTGATGGTGGGCGGGGAGCAGGGGGAGCTGATGTGCTTCGACGTCGGCCTGGCGCCCGTCGCCGTGGCGCTGGTGGCGGAGGAGGCGGCTCCGGCCGCCGCGCTGAGACTCGCCGAGCACCTGCGCTGCTCCGGAGGGCTGCAGGGGCTGCAGTGGGCGGCGGGCCTGGAGGGAGACGTCCTGATGCTGGCCTTCCACGGGGGCCCGCTGGCGGCCATGAGACTCAGACTGGGTGAGTGGAACGAGATCCAGACACACAATGACGGCACCCTCGCAGCTTCCATTAAGCCAGTGTTCTTCTTCTGTTTAAAAAGAAAAAAAAGCATTTGTTACTGATACACTTCTGTAGCCATTTTACTCTCCAGTGGGGCGCGGAGGTCTTACAGGTGGGGCGCGGGGGGAGATGCAGATTCTCACATGTGTCTCACACATCTGCACTCATTCTGTTTTGCACAGGTTGAACGTTATTGTTATCATCTTGAAAATATATTCAGTGCACAACAGGTTATTTGCAGCCACAATAAGTCATTTTCTTTGCCAAATATTAGTTTTTGCACAGATAGAACTTTATTTGCATTGTTCTAACAAAGTGGTTGCACATGTAGGTTTTTGTCTGATGGAGCAATCTGGTTTACTTGAAAGGGATTTCAATTTTCTTTATTCTATTATTTGAAAAAGCACAGATGGAGGAGTCACAAAAAGTTGGACCATTTTGTTACACTTTTGGTGGGGCGGTGGGGCCCGAAGATTCTTTTCCTCCAAAGTGGGGCGTGACAGAAAAGGTTTGAGAACCACTGTATTAAGCGGTTATTTCTTTAGTCTAAGACGTCTTCAGATCGCTAGTTTGTCCAAAAATCAGTAAAAAAAAACAAAGATATTTAATTTGCGATGACATCTAACGAAGAAAGCGTCTTTATTTCAATCAGAATGAATTAATTTCCTTTAAAAAAACTACATTAACCAGCTTTTAATATGATTTATTATTCTTTGACGCTGCCTTGAGTAGCTGCTGTATCACACTGAATGCGTTGCTAACGTTAGCTTAGCACAAGCCATGAACTAATGGCCACTAGGATCGTGTCTGTCCAGCTACGACGACGTAATGAAGTCAAATTACTTTTTATCTTGTTTATTGTAGTTTCGTCTCCGATTTGGCAAATTAATACGAGTGTCGGGAGATCGAGTGAGACTCTGTATCCATTTAAGAGATATTTTAAGCGTGTATTGTTGTTATTTTTTAAACTAAAGCACAAACCCTCGTCGTCGTCTCCTCGCGATGAAGAGCCGCAGAGTCTTCCTCTGTTTTTGGGATCTGAACCTCGTGAGCGGCGCCGTCCTCTCACCTCCTCGCTGCTGAGGGGGAAGTTAATTTGTTGACGGTGCGGGAAGGTTAGCAGGAGTCACGCTCTCAGAGGTCATTCAATAATCGCCCCGGGGCAAGAGCCCCCCAGGTGCATTCTGGGATGCATTTTTCCGATAAATCGTTTACAGTGGCTGCGCAGTCCCTCGGGGCCCCCAGATAAAGTTTGCCAATCAAAATGTTTTTTCTTTTTCCTTCGCCGTAGCAGCCACCTCACACTCTAACTCACTCGTACACACACACACACTAAAACACACGCGCACACACGCACACACACTCGTGCACATATTCAGCGTCTTTAATTCTGACTTTGGAAAGAAGATGTGACAGTGGCACGCAGCTCTCTGCGGAAGTTTGAAAGCAGGAGTGTGGGGGTGGAAGGTAGAATATTGTGTGCACCTCACTGTGTGTGTGTGTGTGTGTGTGTGTGTGTGTGTGTATCCAACTGCGTTTCCCAGTGTGCTCAGGGAAAGGGGAGGGTGTCTTCCAACAATAGCTTCCCCTCCTCTGATCGTCTGCCAAGGTTTTGATGAAGAAAGTCACTGCACGTCTTTTCTCCATGATAATTCTCCCACACACACACACACACACACACACATGCACACACATGTGTGTGTATTCTTCTATTTCTGTGCTTCTATGCACACACACACACACACACACACACACACTCCAGCTCATTTGTTTGTTTGCTTCCTCTGTATTGACTCGTTTCATACGGCCGCTACATGACAGAAGGAGTGAGTCGCAAGACGGCGAGGAAGAAAGACTTGGCCGAGCTCCAAGTTTGTTTTTTTCTTCCATAGGAGGCAGCCCTCCCCGGTGCCCCCCCCCCCCCTCCCTCCCTCCCCCCTCCTCCCCCTTCCCTCCCGCATGCACCGAGTTATCTCATCTGGGCACACGTTGGCCGCGGCTGGGCCTCCAGACCGGGGAGCGCGCTGCTCGACATGCAGAGGAAAAAATAAAAAGTCCTTTTCTGTGGCGATGTGAAAATATTGTTGATGTTTAATTACATAACTGTGTAAATAAATGTAGTATAGTGACGCACCAATGCAGAAAGAAACCTCCACTGCACAAGTGAAGCGCTTTTATTACATCAAGTCAAGCCAGGGCAACAATTTGAGTTAAAGCCACCGGATTAAATACTGGTTTGGATGCTTAGAATGAAATGATGAGAGTTTATCACTAATTTGAATTATTTTAATTTCCAGAGATGATACTGATGAGGATACAAATTAAACCAAACTGTGATTTACTGAATAAATATACACAATGAAACTGTTTTTATTGTTAATTCTTTATTATAAGAAGACTTCATTATCCTTTGAGTTGAAGTCTGTCAGTGTTCTGGTTGTGTACTCATCATGTACTCATGTACTCGTGGTGTACTCTTCATGTACTCGTGGTGTACTCTTCATGTACTCTTCATGTACTCGTGGTGTACTCTTCATGTACTCTTCATGTACTCGTTGTGTACTCTTCATGTACTCTTCATGTACTCGTGGTGTACTCTTCATGTACTCGTGGTGTACTCTTCATGTACTCATGTACTCGTGGTGTACTCTTCATGTACTCGTGGTGTACTCTTCATGTACTCTTCATGTACTCATGTACTCGTTGTGTACTCTTCATGTACTCGTGGTGTACTCTTCATGTACTCGTTGTGTACTCTTCATGTACTCTTCATGTACTCGTGGTGTACTCTTCATGTACTCGTTGTGTACTCTTCATGTACTCTTCATGTACTCGTTGTGTACTCTTCATGTACTCGTTGTGTACTCTTCATGTACTCTTCATGTACTCTTCATGTACTCGTGGTGTACTTTTCATGTACTCGTTGTGTACTCTTCATGTACTCTTCATGTACTCGTTGTGTACTCTTCATGTACTCGTTGTGTACTCTTCATGTACTCCTCATGTACTCTTCATGTACTCTTCATCTACTCTTCATGTACTCGTTGTGTACTCTTCATGTACTCGTTGTGTACTCTTCATGTACTCTTCATGTACTCTTCATGTACTCTTCATGTACTCGTTGTGTTCGTGTTGTCGTCTCAAACTGACGGCGCTCGTCAAATAAGTTGGCGAAGGCGTGGAGAGACCTGACTTTTCCTCGCCGCCACAATGAGCCATTGTCTCCGCTCAGAGTTAGAGCAGAGCAGACGTTAACGCCCAACTCAAGGACACACACACACACACACACACACACACACACACACACACACACACACACACAGAAAAGTAGACACACATGACGCACTCCGCTCAGCTGATGTATTAGCCACATTAGCCCACTCTTAAGGGGATTTGTGGGTTTGCTAATTGCCAGCTTGTCATTTTAATTGCTCCAACAACTCACCCCCCTCCCCACACACACACACACACACACACACACACACACACACAACTTCAATTAATTAGACGAGGCGGTGGTGACTTTGCCGGCTGTCTGGCCCGTTGACAGAGATCACCTTCACCGTCCAGCTTTGTCCACATTGAGTTCAGTGACTACAGAAGAAATTAATATTTCACCCACAACATGAATATCAGTCACTCGCCTCCACGATGAAGAAGAATACAAATACAAAAAACTGGATGAATTGGAGTAAATGAGGTCTGCGTTTACCGAAAAACTTTATTTCTCAAACAACTTGTGCAGAATAAGTTTCATTCATTCATCGTTCACTCGCTGCTTCAGGAACACGTCTTCGCCTGCATGTGTTCACCTTCACTCCTTTTACTGGTTAAAACACTTGTGCAGGTAAAGTGATTTACATGTTTTTGTGAAATAGTGATCAAGTATGAATTATACTGAACTTGTTGTGTGAGAGTCAACAGAAGGTTTTATGTAGTTTTCCCTCCGTTGACTTAAATTTATCAAAGCTTTTCTCTGTTTTTTTATTCTTTGTTTACCGTCATTACACCTTCACTTTGTGTGTGTGTGTGTGTGTGTGTGTGTGTGTGTGCGTGTGTGTGTGTGTGTGCGTGTGTGTGCGCTACGAAGCCACAGACACACACATTCTCTCTTCTACACACGGAACCAGACACCTCGACTACCAGGAAGAGTACACAACCTCATCCTTACATTATTCAGCATAATGCACACACACACACACACACACACACACACACACACACACACACACACACACACACACACACACACACACACACACACACACACACACACACACCGGGGATTAAACAGACTTCCCCACTAATTGATTGACAAGTCGATGTCAGTCTAACTGATCCGGTGCTGCTTCAGAGTCTAAAAGTGATCCACTGGACACTTACTTACCTTAAGTGAGCGCCTCACAAATATATGTACACACGCCGTGTACATATACATTACCACGGTGTACTCTGCTGTAGTAATGGAACATCCATTTGAATTTAAAAACACACATCCTAGTAAACAGGGATTTACTGCTCGGTGTGTAAATGTAACAGAATGATGCAACATCAAACGGTGTATAAAGAATTAAAGGAACAATGTAACAATAATGTAACAACAATGTAACGACAATGTAACAAAATGATGCAACATCAAACGGTGTAGAAAGAATTAAAGGAACAATGTAACAACAATGTAACGACAATGTAACAAAATGATGCAACATCAAACGGTGTAGAAAGAATTAAAGGAACAATGTAACAATAATGTAACAACAATGTAACGACAATGTAACAAAATGATGCAACATTAAACGGTGTAGAAAAAATTAAAGGAACAATGTAACAACAAAGTAGCGATCAACAAAGTAGCGATCAACAATGTAACGATCAACACTGTAACGATCAACAAAGTAACGATCAACAATGTAACGATCAACAATGTAACGATCAACAAAGTAACGATCAACAATGTAACGATCAACAATGTAACGATCAACAATGTAACGATCAACAATGTAACGATCAACAAAGTAGCAATCAACAATGTAACGATCAACAATGTAACGATCAACAATGTAACGATCAACAAAGTAACGATCAACAATGTAACGATCAACAATGTAACGATCAACAATGTAACGATCAACAATGTAACGATCAACAAAGTAACGATCAACAAAGTAACAATCAACAATGTAACGATCAACAATGTAACGATCAACAATGTAACGATCAACAAAGTAACAATCAACAATGTAACGATCAACAATGTAACGATCAACAAAGTAACGATCAACAATGTAACGATCAACAATGTAACGATCAACAATGTAACGATCAACAAAGTAACGACAATGTAACGATCAGATGGACAAAGTCTAAAAAACAGGGCTTTGGGTAACGGTTGCTGTTTGTTTGGTAAAGCTTTTATTCTTTGATGTCACGTTTTCATTATGAAGCTGAAGTTTAACCCCAGAGTATCTAATATTAGGCTGATTTCCTGGTTGTGAAAGGTGTTCATTTTGATCTCCTCGCGCAGCTTTGGCCTTTTTCTTCTTGTCGAGTCAATTCTATTCATGTACCCAACGTTTCCCCCGTGAGCGTTTGGGGCGATCCACTGGAGGAAAAGAAAACAGCTCCGTTATGTACGAGAAGAGGTCTGTAACAGAACTGGGCTGAATGTTCTGTGTTTTGGGTTTTAGACCCAGAAAAATCAGTGTTTGATTTGTCAGATAATTCCCATATTTATTGTCTTATTTATTTATTTGTAAGCATCCGGTGACGGGACCAGGCAGCACAGCGCTTCATTATATAAATGATCTAAATGTTCTTTGCTGTTTCCTTTGTCTCGTGGTTCTCAGGAGCTCTGACCGGAGGGCAGCTGGGCCCCGGGGAGCTGCTGCAGCAGCGGCTGCGCTGTGGGCAGGTGAAGGAGGCGCTGGGCGTCCTGGAGGCCATGGACTGGAGCATCATGGGAGACGAGTGCTACCGAGGCCTGAGCGCCGTCACCAACCACCTGCTGAGGCTGCAGCTGAACGCAGAGCGAGAGGGTGAGGACCACGAACAGACGTGTACCGTGTGAACAAACACATGAACCCTCATGCGTGTAATGTTTGTGTTGTGTCTGCAGCCCAGCTGGAAGCCGCTCTGGGTGTGTTTTACGCTCCGCCCGCTCCTCTCTCTGATGCCGTGATACTCGAGTACAGGGAGCCAATCAGCAAGTGCGCTCGTCGCTTTTTTCACCACCTTCTCAGGTAACGCCACCGACTCTGTGCTGTCGCTGGGGTCCTAATTTGATCACCTGAGGGAGACACTTTTGTTTTTTCCGCAGGGCTCTTTAGGGGGTCGGGTCGAGAGGTCAAGGTCGCTGAGCTCATGTAAACACATGAGCTCCCTCCTCTGCAACTAACATCAGACTAATCAATTAGTTGATTTAAATTGACAGTTTCTTAAGTTTCTTGGACAAAAAGTAATTCAGCTTTAAAAAAAGTTGAAAAATGACTATTCAACTAAAGAAATCTGAGTTGTTTAAGACTGAAAACGATCGATTAGTTGATCAAATAATTGTTATTGTTTCAAAGCTGCTTTAAACGCTACAACCACACGTCTACAGACTATTATTTTAGTTATTTTTGACGTTTTAAAATACAGTTTATTGATCTATATATATTTATGTGAGCATATATACGCCGTTTTTCCAGCAGCTTCTTATGGACATCATACAGTCTGATATCCTCCCCAACGCCTTCAAAATAAAAGCCCTACAGAGTAACTGTATCTTAACAGGAATCTATCAAAATGAGGCTTGTTTTTTTTAAACAAAAGGCCCCAACTCTCACTCCATGTTAACAGACAACTAGGGAAATAAAAGAAAGTAGCACTTTAGTAGCACTTAAATCTAAGGACTGTTTTAAGGCCTAAACATGAGCGCTTTGCTGGCTGCAGAAGCAGAATAACGTCTCTTTGTGACGGTGACATCCAGTTTTCATTCCCTTTCCGCTATTTTAAAAGAATTCCATGAGAGGAATCGCCGCTCGCCGCTGCAGCTTTGAGGCATTTGAGGCATTTGCGTGCACCTGAAGGCTGTTGTGTCGCTTCCCCTTCTGCCATGAGAGCCTTCTGAAGCGGCGGGTTGACTGAAATAGACCCTGTTGTTCCGCACGCCGACGCTCGCCGCTCTCCATCCGGCAATCGCCTCCCCTCCCTCCCTTTCCTTTCTTCCTCCTCTGTAGCCGATGCTGCGGCGGTTTTGTTTGGCATCCCTCCTCCTCTCCTCCCCTCCTCCTCTCCTCCTCTCCTCCTCTCTTATCACCTACCTGCATTCTTTTTCTCTCCATCAACATCAAATGAAGGAAGCCCCCCCAACACAACCTCCTCTCTGCTTGTGTTTGTTTGTTTCATGTTGGCTCCAGACGGAGAAAGTTGAGGTGTTTTGTTCTCTCTCTCTCTCTCTCTCTCCCTCTCTCTCTCTCTCTCTCTCTCTCTCCCTCTCTCTCTCTCTCCCTCCCTCCCTCTCGCTCTCTCTCCCTTTCTCTCTCTCTCTCTCTCAGCTTTAATTCTGCATAATAGGACGAGGACTCGCTGCTCTCAGTTCAATTATAGACGGTTTTATATGCAGAGGTGTGTGTGTGTGTGTGTGTGTGTGTGTGTGTGTGTGTGTGTGTGTGTGTGTGTGTGTGTGTGTGTGGGAGTAAATGCGTACTACTGACCCATCCATCCATTTCATTCCAATAGCGTGTGTTCTTTAGATTGTTTTTCTTTTAATTGTCTGGATGTTGTCGTGCTTCAGCTTCGTCTTCGTCTTCATCGTCTCTATTTTTCTGTCCGCAGACACCAGCGTCTCGAGAAGGCCTTCCTCCTCGCCGTCGATTTGGGAGCCAGAGATTTATTCATGGTGAGCGGAGAGCGAAGACTGAAGGTTATGAGTCCGTCAAGATCTTTGTGAGGAATTCACTCAAATTACAAAAACACCGGCAGGACGTGAAAATTCATGAAAAGAATAATAATTCAGTTTCCTCAACAATATTCTCAGTGGACTAACATTACTATACTATAACAGTGAACTAATCAATTAGTTTATTAAATCAGCAGTTTCTCCAACACTTTAAATCTTTAAATGTTGAGCTCATGAGGAAATAAATCACTAAACATGAAAAAGCATCAAAACGACTAATCGATTAAATAAATCTTTGTCTGAGACCGAAACGACCAGTTAGTCGTCCTCCATAATGAACCTGCTATCACAATTAAATAATAATTAATATTGTGCACTTAGCTCTTAGGGCTTCCTCATTCTTCTCATTTAATTTCAGTTTATTCAGGTTAACCGCTAAATGTTACCTTTCAAGAAGAATTATATAAATATATATATATATATATATATACATATATATGTATATATATATATATATATATATATATATATATATATATATATATATATATATATATATATATATATACATATATATATACAGCAACAAACAATATTAAAAGAGGTCAAATAATAATAAAAAACAGCACAAATATTGATCACGAACCTCCATATTTTACCTCCATAACAATGAAATCATAACAATATTGTGGATTTATCTATAAAGGACTGAAAAGAGTCTTTTATTGACTTAAAGTTACACACAACCTATTTTAATTGTTCACTGACTGTTGTGCTCTTGTTACTTTCACTCACACATGACTTGTGACCCGTGTGTGTGTGTGTGTGTGTGTGTGTGTGTGTGTGTGTGTGTGTGTGTGTGTGTGTGTGTGTGTGTGTGTGTGTGTGTGTGTGTGTGTGTGAGAGAGCAGGTGTGAGCTCAGTGTGGGCCTCTATCTTTTCACAACCTCCGTGGCCTCGCCTCTTCCTCTCCTCTCCTCTTCCTCTCTCTTTCTTCCACTCCTCTATGTGTTTGACCCCCTTCTTCATGATGGGCCCCCTTTCTGCTGCATGCTTCACCAACACCCTACACATGAACACACACTCTCTCACACACACACACTCTTGCGCCCTCAATCACACTGATAGCACTGGTTCCAATTACCTCCCCACTAAGTAGTGCTGCTGGGAAGCCGAATTGAAAAGGTGGAGTCGAGCCTGTGGACCTTGAAAGAGCGCAGAGGAAGGAGGGATGAGGAGAGGAGGAGAGGAGGGGGGCTATAAAAAGAGAAGGAATCAGAAGATCAGCGTTTAATGTCAATAATGTTTGAATTCAACAAGAAATGTTGTCGTAGCAACGATTTATTCCCTCATAGAAACACACATTCACATGAATGACCTGTGTGTGTGAGCGCAGACTTTTATGGAATAATGTGTAATAATCAAAACCCCTCAAATCCTTTAAACATAACTAAATATTTAACCATCTTTATTAAACATAACTAAGTATTAATCATCTTTAATAAACATAACTAAGTATTAATCATCTTTGTTAAACATAACTAAGTATTAATCATCTTTAATAAACATAACTAAGTATTAATCATCTTTGTTAAACATAACTAAGTATTAATCATCTTTATTATGTGTTTATGTTTTAACGGTTCTTTGATGTTTTAACGGTTCTTTGATGTTTTAATGGTTCTTTGATGTTTTAGCGGTTCTTTGTTGTTTTAATGGTTCTTTGTTGTTTTAACGGTTCTTTGTTGTTTTAATGGTTCTTTGATGTTTTAATGGTTCTTTGTTGTTTTAACGGTTCTCATTACAACTAAATGATCTGAGCCAGCGACCAAGAGAGCAGCCAGAGAGCCACAAAGAGAGAGAGAGCGTTGACGTTTCACCCCAGCGCTCTAATTGGTTTGTGTTTGCTCTGACCTGCTGGTCAGCTGATGAGGGGGGAGGGGTCAAGGAGGGGGGGGTCAAGGAGCCCCCCCTCCTTGACCCCTCTTCCTTGACCCCCCCTTCTAGCCACATTGTTTCCAGTTCACAATGGAGGACTCTCCAAAACCTTTTGTCAGAATTGAAACTCTTTAGTGTCGGCCTAAATTGAGGAGGCGGAGTCGGGAGGTGTTTTTGGTGGAGGGGGCGGGGCTTGTCATAGCCAGGGGTTACTGAGTCGTTAGCATATATTTATTTTATTCATAATTGCCGCTGTTCTGTAGCGCGCTAATTATCCTTTGATAACGAGTTGATGATGTAACCAGTTAGGTCAGCCGAGTCAAGCCGACGACACGCTTTTTATTTTCTCCCCCCATCCTCCTCTTTCTCCTCTCCTCTTTCTCCTCTCCTCTTTCTCCTACTCCTCTTTCTCCTCCTCCTCTTTCTCTCCTCCTCCTCTTTCTCCTCTTTCTCTCCTCCTCCTCTTTCTCCTCCTCTTTCTCTCCTCCTCCTCTTTCTCCTCCTCTTTCTCCTCCTCTTTCTCCTCCTCTTTCTCCCCTCCTCTTCCTTGTTCTCCTCCTCTTCATCCTCCTCTCTCTCCCCTCCTCTTCCTCTGCTTTCTCCTCTTCTTTCACCTCCTCTTTCTCCTCCTCCTCCTCCTCCTCTTTCTCCTCCTCTTTCTCCCCTCCTCTTCCTTGTTCTCCTCCTCTTCATCCTCCTCTTTCTCCTCCTCTTTCTCCCCTCCTCTTCCTCTGCTTTCTCCTCTTCTTTCACCTCCTCTTTCTCCTCCTCCTCCTCCTCTTTCTCCTCCTCATTCTCCCCTCCTCTTTCTCCTCTTCCTCATCTTTCTCCCCTCCTCTTCCCCCTCTTTCTCCTCCTCCTCCTCCTCCTCCTCCTCTTCTTCCTGGCTCTCGATGTTGCTCGTTAATTAAATTAAATTGTGTGATAGTGAATCTCTTGTTGTTCCCCGGTGAGGAGGTTGTTCTGTTTCTTGTTCAAAGAAAGCTGTTGGGTTCACCTCCAATCTTCCTCCTCTATCTGGGCCTGGAGGAGGAGGAGGAGGAGGAGGAGGAGGAGGAGGAGGAGGAGGAGGAGGAGGAGGAGGAGGTATCGCACGTCTTGGGCAATAAGCTCATTGTTGTCGCTCAGATGAGTAATTAGCGTTAATAAACGTTAAGCGATCTGATCAGTCAGCCACGAGGCTGCTGGGTAACGGGTCATTAATCACTGAATGTGACCGTATTGTATTTGATATTTGGGAAATTCACTTCCTTAAAACATTTGGGTTCATGGGACTAATTGCTGCTGGCGTGTTAATCGTGGGAGACGTGAGATATTATATATATATATGTATATATATATATATATATATGTATGTGTGTATATATATATATATATATATATATATATATATATATATATGTATATGTATATGTGTATGTATTTATATATTTATATATATAATTCCAGACGTTGCAGCTCTGAGGAGATGTTCATGTTCATGCAGACGTAACGCTGCACACGGCCTCCTGAACAATAAAGATATGACTAAAGACTGAAGAAAGAGTTTGATAATAACATTTATAATAAAGATTTGAAACATTACACCTGAAAATCACACAGAACAGATTATTTTGGGCCGTCATGTGGAAATGCGTTGCAGCAAAGTGTAAACAAATTGCCCTTTACTTTAAGACTATGGTACACATAGTATATGTAGCACACATAGTATATGTAACACACACACATATATATATATATATATATATATATATATATATATATATATATATATATATATATATATATATATATATGTGTGTGTGTGTGTGTGTGTGTGTGTGTCTTTATGAGATGTAAGCAGTTACGTATGTCATTTAAAGATCGTGTTCCTTTTCTCGTATTATGACCCGACTTGCTTTGCTTTAAAATATCAATTAAATGAATGATAATTATTGTGCATTAACTTGCTAATAGGGAGTGATTTCATAACCAGGATCAATCTCTACAGACAGAATCAAACTTAACACTTAAAACCACAAGTAATTCAGACTATTATCATGAATGCTTCTATCTCTGCACCAAATGCAACACGTTGTTTACCGTTATAAATATAAAACACAGGCGTAAACACTCAGGATCACAAATAACAATCGCAGAATAAACATCCGTGCGCTCGCTCTGCGCTCATCATAATAATAATAATACTTTAATTGTATATATAAACCACTGGATCTGTGAGCAGTCAGAAGCTGCTTCATTGAAGGTTTCACCCTCAAACACTCTCCATGATCCCGTGTGTCACGCTGCTGTGTGCCAGTTAACTAATCCCTGGTTTATTTGGAGGAAACCCAAATATCAGTCAATATCGGCTCTTAGCGTCCGCCGCCCGACAGAAACGCCCATCAGCCCAAAGCTCTTATATAAATAAGATTAGTGTCGCGTTGGAGCGTCTGGGAATAAGAGTTGTAATATCTGATGGTTTTATATGCAGTATTATTGTTATCCCTTCTTAGTCTCTCTCTCTCTCTCATCACTCGTTTATTCTCTCTCTCCAGATTCAGACAGTATTACGAGGAGCTAAGCTGGAATAAAGCAACGCGGCTTCAAATGTTCATATTGTTCTGCTCTCTGTGTCACACAATCTCTCTCTCTCCCTCTGTGTGTGTCTCTCTCTCTCCCTCTCTCCCTCTCTCTCTCTGTGTCTCCCTCTCTCTCTCTCTCTCCCTCTCTCTCTCTTTCTCAATTTTCAATTCAATTCAATTAGCTTTATTGGCATGAATGTTGGAACAACAATATTGCCAAAGTATCAAGACACAGTACAAACACAAATACACAAAAATATACAACTCTCATGGACAATAATAAGTGTGTGTGTGTGTGTGTCTGTCCCTCAGCTTGTGACAACAGGACATGAGCAGCAACAAGCTGTGCTGTGTTTCCTTCTCCAGGAGGATCCTTAGTAGAGGAGATCCTCCAGATCTCTGGAGCCAGAGATCTGGAGCTGAGCCGGTCCAACCGCACTCGTCTAGTTTCAGTTTACTCATCACACTTTAGGAGGAAGTGCATCTCTGTCTCAACCTCACCTGTTGAACAGTGACCACATGTTCTGTTTTCTTTTGGTTGCCAGGATTTCTTCTGTAATTAATTAATAATTTCTCTCTCTCTCTCTCTCTCTGTGTGTCTCTCTCCTCCCTCTCTCTCTCTCTCTCTCTCTCTCTCTTTCTCTCCCTCTCTCTCTCACGTCTAATTGAGGGGTCGTGTCCCTCGCTGAATTTGCCGCCTCGGCCCTTGGAGCCAATTTAGCTCCTTTTTGAGGCCATTTTGTTGTCGGCCATTTTCACATTTCCCTCCTTCGTCTCCGCCGCAGAGGGCAGGCGCCGCTCTGTAATTACCCAATCTGTTCCCATTCATGCCCTTCAGTTTCAGCCTCTCTCTGTCCCTCTCGTCCTCCTCCTCCCTCTTTCCCTCTCAGCCCCCCTCCTCCCTTCCTTTCCTTCCTCCGGGGGTACAAAAGCCGGGTTACAATGTGGGGTGCGGGCCCAGCTGGGGCCGGGCTTTAGCCAGCTGAGGTTATCCACGTTGGGCCCCGAGTCACGGCCCCGCCGGCCTGTGATGTCGCTGAGGCGGAAGACTTCCCTCAACACGCTGGGCCCTTTGATGGGCCCTCGGGCCCTGCACTCGGCCTCAGGAAACCCCGCGGCCCCTGGTTGGGCGCCAGGAGGAGCGTGTGATTCACTCTTTTTCACTTCCTTTCTTTTTCACATTTCTTTTGCTTTTATATCGTTCTCACCTTTTTATTCCCGCGTTCAGCACTCAGAGCCACTGGCAGCTGACCAGTTTAGTTGTTGACGGGCTCCACTGGAGCAACTGGGGCAACACGTTGCTCATTTCCTTCACAGCGGTTCACTTCTTCCTGAGGAAACTATCGCCGGTCATTCAAGACGCTCCGTCCGTTTTTATTCACTAATCATAATCATAATATTTAATGACGTTAAAGAGGTTTCGATGGGAACGTTTAGCAGTAAATATCATGCTTTTGTTCTACTTTTGCAGGAACATTCTCTTTTCTACCTGGTCTGCATGTATTGACTCCAACTGCTGCTTTTTATTTACTTTGTGCATTGCATTGTGGGAGAATAGTGAGGATCAACAGCCCATCTTTGAGGTTGCAAACATTTATTTGCAGAAAATGTCATTTTCGTCAATGCATTTGTGAACACTGTTCATATTATTTGTATATATTCTGGACGCATAACACGTCCCTCACATAAAAATGAATAATTTCATTGAATCCACTTTATTTAAACGACAGTTTGAGAGTTAATTCCTCTTTCTCGGGTGTTTAAATGGATGAATTGACCTCAGCCTTGCACCTGAACGCAGCTGTCTGATGCCGTGTGTTCTTAATGAATATATGGCGGCCACCTCAGACATCATTTAACAACATTATCTCTCTGCACGGCTCAAACAGAGAGACACAGAGGGAACACGCTGGTTCCACGATACCGTAATACTCGGCTGGCTGTGAGGCGCTTCTGAAAGGTGAACAGTCCCTCGCCTCCTCTCCCACTTTTGAAATGTGACAGATAACATCCTCCCTAGTTCAAAAAGAGAGAGAGAGAGAGAGAGAGACGAGGGTGTGGGGGGAGGAAGAGGGAGGAAGAGGAGCGTGGGCTGATTTCAAAGTTTTTGGAGGAACCGGCATTTCATCCAACCGGTGCTCTTTCTGATGTCGGGCTTCAAACGGCTCATTTTTATTTTTTCCCTCCTCTCATTTCATCTGTTTCTTCTTCTATCCCCCACAATCCCCCCTCCAAGAAAAAAAAACTATTGTCATCGGAGTCTAGATTCATTTTAGATTATCGTTCACGTTTCTTTCTTTCGTGCATTCTCTTCAAAGGACCTCCATTACGTGGCCGGCGATAAGGGCGAGCTGGTGCTAGCGGACGTGGCCGAGAGGAAGGCTAATGAAATCCAGGCTCAGACCGGCGGTAAGAAGGAATAAAATATATATAACATCCATAATGTTTGACCAAAAAGACGCCGGGACGTGACTCGTTATTGCTCCTCTCATCTGAAATGTGAGGCTGCTGATAACCTCCGTAAGTCCAACACTCGACGCCTGACGCGTCTTCTGCCCTCGTCCGGCCGCACAAAGCCGAATTAAATCAGATCGTGTTTGACATATTCATGCAACCTGTTGCCGGCTTTTTTAATAAAGGCGATAGCGCCTGTCGTGGTGATTTAAAAGTGAGATAGTGAAGAGAAGTCGTTTTTTATTACGTGTTTGTCAAATTAAATGGAACGCGGGTAAATCGTAAGTTTACGGTCGAGTCGCTTTATTTATAAAACGATGAAGAGATTCAATAAATAACGGCATCAAATAAAGTCACAGACGTAAACAAGAGAGCTTAAGTTCATTAATAAAAGCAAGATTCTTGATAACAATGACCCCACGACTGTGTTCATATAGAACAACTTACTAAATAGAAAAAGACAAATAAAAAATGGTTCCACCCTCAGCTTCCTTATATTTTCTCCTAAAAGGAACTCAAAAGTCTAGCGATATGAAGTGTAGAGTGTTGAGAAATAAAGTCTTTAACACGAGATAATTAAATACGTTACACCAAAAGGTTTTCAGGAGGAAAACCAGCAAAGGCCCTTTTTTTGTGTGTCGTTACCTCAGGCTGTGCTGCTGCCCTTTGACAAACACTCCCGAAAGCACATACCAGAGGGGATCAAGCCGAGTTCCTGATTACACACACACACACGGACAAACACACACACACACACACACACACACACAGAGTTCCTCACAGAGGCTTCAAGGGCCAACGGGTGAGCAGAAAACATTCAAATTTGTGAAGGAACTAGATGAACATGTCTGATGAGTCCTTCATTGGTGATTAAAACACACCAGAAGGCAATGTGCTCGAGTGTGTGTGTGTGTGTGTGTGTGTGTGTGTGTGTGTGTACTCACAGACAGCCAAATGAGGCGAGAGAGGTATTTAACTCCACCGCATAAGGTCAGACCCCTCCGGCCGCCTGTCTGTGTGTTTGTCTGTGAATGAAAATGAGCGTTTGTGTAACTATGAGCGATTGCTTGCGTTTTCTTTTCCTTGTTTTTTTGTTCTAATGTGATGCATAACACGCACACGCCTCCTCATAAGCCTCTTAATTATGTCCTAGATGGTTTACCGCCGTCACCTGCAGCGTGTCCTATCCTTGGACAACAGCGCTGCAGAGAAAGAGGGAGGAAGGGACCGAGGAGGCGAGGGAGGGAGGAGGAGGAGGGAGGAAGCAGGGAGAGGAAGAAGGTGAAGAAATGTAGGGAAAGGGAAAAACAAGATGAATATTGAGCTCATGCAATCTTTTTATTTGTGCCACTTGCAGTTTAGTCTCTTAACTTTTGGCCGCTGTTTTCTTTAGAACACACACACACACACACGCACACGCACACGCACACACACACACACGCACACACACACGGCACGTGGTTGAGGATTTGACTGAAACACTCATACTAGCATCGTGTCGGACGGTTAAACTGATGCTTCTGTCCAACTGTGTGTTTATGTTTGTGTGTGTGTGTGTGCGTGTGTGTGTGTGTGTGCGTGTGTTTATGTTTGTGTGTGTGTGTGTGTGTGTGTGTGTGTGCGTGTGTGTGTGTGTGTACAGTACGAGCACATAAACGGAGCAGAAAAGCCGGCTCATAAATAATGAGTGTCTCACTTCAAGCAGAGGGCTTCAGTGAACAGGTGTCTCGCTTTACACACACACACACACACACACACACACACACACACACACACACACGGCTCCGTTGTACTTTTTACTGCATCCCCCATTCCTCACAGCAGGTGTTCACACCTTTTGGGCTCCAACAGAAGTTTAGTAGATATTGAATATCCTGCATAAAACGGTGAACTGTCCCTTTTTTAAGTTTTTCCCACATTGATAAAGCAAATAATTGAATTTGCAAAAAGCAGGATTTAATGTATGTCGTTATTAAAACAAATCCCGAGGCTCAAAGCAAGACAGACAACCAATATTTGTTCTCCATTATGGGATGTGTGCGCCTCACAAACCCGTATCGGCACCACGGGACGGTACCTGCTGTGGAAACACAAACATCGGCCACAGGTGTGTTTGATCGTCACGTCATGAAGAGGCGCAGTTTCACATGTTTTTTTAATAACAACACATACAAAACTAAACATGTCGCTCGCATGCTCTCCAAACACGGTTCCCACACTGCAGCTCCAGGAACCTGACCGGCAATGTTTATGTTTGAACACACACACAGACACACAGACACACACACAGACACACACACACTAGACTTTGTTTGTTCTCCCAGTCATAGTCACACACTACAGCTCATATTCAAAACAGTCCTCGGAGACATACGTGTTTGTGTAAATATGTGTCCTGTATGTGTGCGGTTGGGTGTGACGACGTTGGGCCGCACACACACAACACACACACACACACACACACACACATATCTACTGCGACAAAGCCAGACTGTACACCCTCCTGAACGCAGAGGTGTCGTCTATAGGATGGATTCTCTTGCGGCTTTGTACTAAAAGGCCTCCACATTTTAAAATGCAGAATATTTAACGGCAGTAATATTAAACCTTCACCCTCCTAAAATGTTTATTCAGGTTTTATGCAAACAGGAGAAATAGTTGTTTCTTAAGTTCATTTCCCACTAGACAATAAACACACCTGGCTACAATGGTCGAGTTTAAGGTGCTGATTGTGTTCCTCTTGTACAGAGCCAGGCTAGCAGTTTCCCCCTGTTTCCAGTCTTTATGCTAAGCTAAGCTAACTGGCAGCTTGCAGGCACGAACAGTGTGTTTTAGTTCGACGCCGTTTCACACCTGGAATTCACTTCCTGGTAGCACAGGAACAAACAAGTCGCCGGCTAACTTAGCTTAGCAACTTAGCTCGTTAATTAGCATGTTATATTCTCATCGTTGGATTTCTGCACAACGTTTGTGATCGCTGCTTTTTCCTGAGGCGTAGAAGAAGAAAAAAACAACCTCTAGGATCTAGGCCATCGCCGCCATGGATCATTTCATTTCACTTCAAGGAAATCATAGAAACAAGTTGATTTAGAACATAGAGACATTGCAGAGAAAAGCAAATCTTATGCTTTTATTCACTTGTTTCTTAAAAGAAAAAAAGAATCAATCACAGATCTCGTGGTTCTTCAAGGTGGAAGTCTTGTTCTCACAAGACGCCGCGTCTCATGTTTACGTGCATCCATTGTGAACGGAGATGCACGGAGATTCAGCCTTCACACACACACACACACACACACACACACACACGTGAACAGACAATGGAGGACACACATCTCAGCTTAGAAACGGTCTCTTTTCACAGCGCCGTTGGAAACGGCTTACAGCTGTCTGGCTGACGTGTGTGTTGATTCGGAGAGATACGCCGCTGTGAGGCGGAGCGGCGAACAAGCGGAAGGCGTCTCTTTTCTCCTCCTCTCCATCTCCTCTTTTCTTTTCGGGAAGAGAAGCCAAGTTGTTTCTCCTCGATCGCGGCGTCTCCCCCTCACAAAAGGCCACGTGGCCGCGGGGCCTTTTCTCTCTTCTCGACGGGACAAAGAGACGAGAGCTTTATCTGAAGATCCACTTCTCCACCTACTCGCTCGTTCTCCCGTCTCTCGTTACGGCGGAAAGCCGGTTAGCTCCGGTGTGTCGAAGGAAGACAACAAAAAAACAGAAGAAAGCAGCGTTTTATTCGCGTGTTTGATGCTCCGATCCAACAACCTCCGTCACTGTTTGACTTCTCGTCTCGATTCAGAAACTTTACCGGCGTGACGTGTTCCCCGGAAGACGTGAATGTCGACGCGTGGCGTCCAGATTAGCGACACGCCGCATCACACGTCCACGGCGTGAGATACGAGACCGAAACCTGACAAAACCAGGTGCCAATGCATGTAACGAGCCAACGTTTTGATCTCGGGGATCTTTATCGGGCTCAGTCGGGTAAACAAAACAGAACATGCGATGTAGAGGCGGATGGAAAATCACACACACACACACACACACACTCGGTACCCAGGTGGCTGTGATCTGCATGATTACAAATAAAGGCTACAGTAATCAGAACGGGTTGCGCGGCCCGAGGGGAACTGAAACAGTCGAACCCAAACCAACGCACCGGATGAGACCAAAGTCTTGTAATCTCCATCTATTTGAGTTAAAAGTGTATAAAAGCTAAATATCGTCGCAGCGTGACGATTTTACGGAGAGTTTTATTTAGATTTTATTGTCTTATTTTGGCACGGCAACTTCAATTCATGATAAGATTATAAAAAATGAGGCCAATCCAATACGTCGCATAAGAAAATGTATAAAAAACACATGAATTGTTTTAATTATCTGAACTACAGACAAATGGGAAAAGTAGAATTAGAGTAAAATATTGATGATTAGGTTTAATTAAAATACAGTAAAGAAACATGAGACTGATGTCCTGGTGTTTGTTTACTCTTGTGTTGTTGTTGTTTACTTTCGGCATGTGGCCTCAACACACGGCATCTTTCCCTCTTCCACAGCTCCAGTTTTTACTTTCTTCCTCTGACACCAACGAGGAAAAAGATTGTTTGGTTTTGATGTCGTTTTTTAACATTTTTCTAAATAATCTCCACAAAGTGATCTAAATTGATCCAGAATATAAAAGTATTCTCTTTAATAGGGCACGCCTGAATATGGTCACGTATTGCCAGTTGGTCACATGTTTACATCGCTTGTGTCGTTGTGTTTGGAATGTGAATTATATATTTTTTCTCTGTACCGTAAAGGAAAATAATGGAAAAAGAAAATCTGTTTTTATTTTATTCTCAGGTGAATGAAAACTTTCCTCACTCATCCTTATCGTGTGTGTGTGTGTGTGTGTGTGTGTGTGTGTGTGTGTGTGTGTGTGTGTGTGTGTCCCAGAAGAAGGCAGACACGGCGTGTTGTTTGGTTCCGACCTCGGGGACCGACGGACGGAGAGGAACCAGAGTGCATCAGGACCTCCGTACCCAGAAACTCCCACAACACGGTGAGTTGTGTGTGTGTGTGTGTGTGTGTGTGTGTGTGTGTTTTAAAGGAGTACTTCACACACAAAATGAACACATGTATATTAACTACTCGCCCCGTGTGACCTTGAATTCTTGCAGAAAACAGACGAAAAATTGTTTCACTATTTAAAGCGCCACGTGAGTCTCTTGTGACTCCAGCGTGTTTTAAAGAGTTCTACCGACGGTTCTGTGTGTGTGTGTGTGTGTGTGTGTGTGTGTGTGTGTGTGTGTGTGTGTGTGTGTGTGTGTGTGTGTGTGTGAGGAGGACAGCGTACGGAGTGATTAAGTACACTGAGTGGATTATTCTGCAGCAGTTGCATGAGAGTTTGTAAATAAATGTTTTTATATAGTTTTGCTGAAAAAAAATTCTTCAAGGAGTTGATATATAAACGCTCATCGTTATGGTTACATGATTTATGAGGCTTCACCTACAACATGCCGCTTCACCTACAACATGCCGCTTCACCTACAACATGCCGCTTCACCTACAACATGCCGCTTCACCTACAACACGCCGCTTCACCGACAACATGCCGCTTCACCTACAACGCACCGCTTCACCTACAACACACCGCTTCACCTACAACGCGCCGCTTCACCTACAACACACCGCTTCACCTACAACACACCGCTTCACCTACAACGCGCCGCTTCACCTACAACACGCCGCTTCACCTACAACACGCCGGGTCTTTACACTCGCAGACGTCCCAACGCTCAAACATTTAAAAAAACAAAAAACGCCACCGGAGTCCATTTGTGTCCTCCGTCTCAAACTCAGTGTTTCAGAGCGATTGTTTAACACTCTCGTCTGTACAGGATGACGTGTTGAAGCGGCGTGACTAAAGACACTCTGAAAGCTACTCTCTTTGTCCCGACTCACACACACACACACACACACACACACACACACACACACACACACACAATAAAGCCGTCCACGTCTCTATTGTTGTGGGAGGAGAGATGGAGGCCTTTCCTTGTCAAACCCCGACTAACATATTGGAGTATTTATACGGGATTTGTGTGCATTAGATAAAAAAAGGCACTCTTGTTCTTTTCATCCTCACAGGCTTTTCATGGCTGTTTGACTGTAACACTGATGACTCTCTGCACCTCCTCCTCCACTCTGCGTCTCTAAGCCCCCTCCATCCATCCCAAATCCCTTCCTATCAGCCAATTTAAACAAGCTGGGTCCAGAGAGAGAGAGAGAGAGAGAGAGAGAGAGAGAGATGCCGTCCTAAGCTCTTTTTAAAAACAGTAAAAGGAGCGCGGGGAGGAAATAAAAAGAGGTAAAGAGGGTTCGGGCGATTTGGCGCCCGGCCGTGCTTCCCGAGGTCTTCCCATGAAGCAGATCCCCAAAACCGCCCCAAAGATAATAGCCACCGAGAGAAAGAGACGCTTTTTTTTGTTTTTTATTCCACCGCCTTCTTTAGAAAAAAAATGTCATATTGAAACCGCTCCGTTTTTTGTGTGTTTGTTTCTGTAATCTGGTCTCCGATGAAGTTTCATTGTTTCTCATGTGAAGCCAGCGGCGGCTTAGCGGAGAGGAGGGGAGAGAGGGAGGGCGAGCACAATGGAGGTTTGGGAGCTCGCTCTCTCGCTCTCTCTCTCTCTAAAACTAGAGAAGAGAGAGAGCGACGAGACGGGAATCTGGGAAGCGTCCCAACGTTCCTCTGATGGCCGCTGGCCTCTCACTCGTCACGTAGGAGGAAGGAGAGCGGAGGCCATTTTTTATTTATTTTATCCTCGCCTAGCGGAGGCCAAAGTTAACGTGACGCTTGTCAGCAGCCTTTTAAAATAATGACAACATATTTTCGTATGTGTTTATTTGAGATTCATCACCCAACATGTTAAAAGCAGAAAATGAAGTAAAAAGATTGAAGGGGAAGTTCGTGGATCGAAAAGTTAGACGACAACATTTCCGTTCTGCGTTTAGTTTTTTGAACCGTCGATGTTGAAATGAAAATGTTGAAAGTGTTTTAAAGACTCAGTTTCCTGTTTGCGTCCTCAGTGCTGATGGGAGAGCCAATCAGAGGAGAGCTCAGCCAGAGAGCGTCCACCTGAGCCCAGACGTGTTCAGGACACCGAGACCAACAGGTGTGTGTGTGTGTGTGTGTGTGTGTGTGTGTGTGTGTGTGTGTGTGTGTGTGTGTGTGTGTGTCTCTCACACCTGTATCCCGGTTGCAGCTTCATCTTTAGGAATCACGAGAATGTGAATGAGCGGCATTTAAAGATTAACGGCTGGAGATCTGATAAACAAGCACAACACACCTGAATCTTCTTCAAAACTGTCTTCTGTTGCATTGTGGGTAATGTAGGCGGCGGGTGTTGGAAGGAAGAGAAATGATTCTGCGGTTTTTGGAGCATCTAAAAGAGCATCCTCATCTTCATCATCTTCTTCATCTTAATCTTCGTCTTTTTCATCATCTTCTCCTTCTTCATCATCTTCATCTTGTTCTTCATCTTCTTCCTCTTCATCATCATCATCTTCTTTTTCTTCTTCTTCATCATCTCCATCTTCTTCTTCTTTATCATCTTCCTCTTCTACTTTTTCTTCTTCTTCATTATCTTCTTCTTCATCTTCATCTTCTTCCTCATCTTCTTCCTCATCTTGTTCTTCATCTTCTTCATCATCTTCATCATCTTCTACTTCTTCTTTATCTTCTTCATCATCTTCTACTTCTTCTTCCTACTCTTCTTCCACTTCATCTTCTTCATCTTCTTACTCATTTTCTTCTTCTTCTGCTTCTTCATCATCATCATCTTCTTAATCTTCATCTTCTTCCTCATCCTCTTCCTCTTCATCTCCATCATCTTCCTCATCTTTCTCATCTTCTTCGTATTTTTCATCATCATCTTCTACTTCTTCCTCTTCATCTCCATCATCTTCTTCTTCCTCATCATCATCTTCATCATCTCCTCCCCTCTCTGCCTCCATTTTAATAATTACATGTTTTTCCGGGTGATTACTGATCGTCTCTCCATCTCACCGCTCCGTCGTTTCAATAATCCGGGCCGCCGGCTATCGGAGGCTAATTTACATCTGCGTTAAATATCTGTTCACGGCACGGCGGGGCTTTAACGTCAATCATCGCTTATTGAGAGAGAGAGAGAGAGAGAGAGAGAGAGAGAGGGAGAGAGAGAGAGAGAGAGAGAGAGAGAGAGAGAGAGAGAGAGAGAGAGAGAGAGAGAGAGAGAGAGAGGTCTGTGAGTGACAACGTGTTACATTTCCTTAAAACCCAGAAAGAAGGCCTACTGTGAGCATGTAACCTGTTCAGGCTCCCAGTGTGTGTGTGTGTGTGTGTGTGTGTGTGTGTGTGTGTGCTGCAGGCTGCTGTGTGTGATTGTGTGTGTCTAATGTTCGGTGAACATCGACGTTTCTCACCGTCGTTTTTTTTTTTTTGTTTTTCGCAGGAAGCGCCGCGACTGACGGAGGCGTCGGGAATGTGAGACGATGACTGGAAACTTTATTTATTTATTTAATTTCACGAGGCTGTGAAAAGTATTACAGAACCATAACACAGTCACAACACTACGACCTCTTTATTGCACGATACATGACATATTAATCATATTTATCTACTTTAACCTTTTATGGAATTAAATGACTTACTATAGTCTTACCTTTCAGAGGCTCAGGTTTGATCAGCTGGAGAACTTAAAACCATTTGTGATCACAAGAGATTAATATCTTTATATTTATATTCACATTTATTAAACTAACGTCTGTTTTCTTCCTCTCAGGATGACGAAGACCTCGGGACGCTTCATGTGGTCCATCTAGGAATGTTCTGAGGAAGAGTACTCACCTGTAATACTACCTGGTAGAGACGTGTACACAGTACTCACCTGTAATACTACCTGGTAGAGACGTGTACACAGTACTCACCTGTAATACTACCTGGTAGAGATGTGTACACAGTACTCACCTGTAATACTACCTGGTAGAGACGTGTACACAGTACTCACCTGTAATACTACCTGGTAGAGACGTGTACACAGTACTCACCTGTAATACTACCTGGTAGGGACGTGTACACAGTACTCACCTGTAATACTACCTGGTAGAGACGTGTACACAGTACTCACCTGTAATTCTACCTGGTAGGGACGTGTACACAGTACTCACCTGTAATACTACCTGGTAGGGACGTGTACACAGTACTCACCTGTAATACTACCTGGTAGGGACGTGTACACAGTACTCACCTGTAATACTACCTGGTAGGGACGTGCACACAGTACTCACCTGTAATACTACCTGGTAGGGACGTGTACACAGTACTCACCTGTAATACTACCTGGTAGGGACGTGTACACAGTACTCACCTGTAATACTACCTGGTAGGGACGTGCACACAGTACTCACCTGTAATACTACCTGGTAGAGACGTGTACACAGTACTCACCTGTAATACTACCTGGTAGAGACGTGTACACAGTACTCACCTGTAATACTACCTGGTAGGGACGTGTACACAGTACTCACCTGTAATACTACCTGGTAGGGACGTGTACACAGTACTCACCTGTAATACTACCTGGTAGAGACGTGTACACAGTACTCACCTGTAATACTACCTGGTAGAGACGTGTACACAGTACTCACCTGTAATACTACCTGGTAGGGACGTGTACACAGTACTCACCTGTAATACTACCTGGTAGAGACGTGTACACAGTACTCACCTGTAATACTACCTGGTAGAGACGTGTACACAGTACTCACCTGTAATACTACCTGGTAGGGACGTGTACACAGTACTCACCTGTAATACTACCTGGTAGAGACGTGTACACAGTACTCACCTGTAATACTACCTGGTAGGGACGTGTACACAGTACTCACCTGTAATACTACCTGGTAGGGACGTGTACACAGTACTCACCTGTAATACTACCTGGTAGGGACGTGTACACAGTACTCACCTGTAATACTACCTGGTAGGGACGTGTACACAGTACTCACCTGTAATACTACCTGGTAGAGACGTGTACACAGTACTCACCTGTAATACTACCTGGTAGTGTGTACACAGTACTCACCTGTAATACTACCTGGTAGAGACGTGTACACAGTACTCACCTGTAATACTACCTGGTAGTGTGTACACAGTACTCACCTGTAATACTACCTGGTAGTGTGTACACAGTACTCACCTGTAATACTACCTGGTAGTGTGTACACAGTACTCACCTGTAATACTACCTGGTAGTGTGTACACAGTACTCACCTGTAATACTACCTGGTAGTGTGTACACAGTACTCACCTGTAATACTACCTGGTAGTGTGTACACAGTACTCACCTGTAATACTACCTGGTAGTGTGTACACAGTACTCACCTGTATATATCTGATAAAAGAGGAGTAATAAATGAATGAAGTGAATAAATTAGTTTTGTTCGTAAATTGTAGTTTAAACTTAAACAATAAAATCTTTATTTCTCAGATCTGAACTGTTAAATTCATGTTATTTTCCAAAAGAACTTTAAAATAAATCGATTACAAGGTTTAAAAAAACACGACTGAAAATGTTTCAAAACCATTTTTCCATTAATCAGAAAAATAAAATAAAGACTTTATTATACTTCCATCACCACTGATGATGAATGGTGTGTGTGTGTGTGTGTGTGTGTGTGTGTGTGTGTGTATACATGCGTACGTGTGTATATGTGCGTGCATATACATGTGTGTGTGTGCGTGCATGTGTGTGAGTGTGTATACGTGTGTGCGTGTGTATATGTTGTGCATATACGTGTGTGTGTGAGAGAGAGAGTGTGTGTGTGTATATACGTGTATATGTGTGTGTGTGTATATGTGTGTGTATACATGTGTGCGTGCATATACGTGTGTGTGTATATACGTGTATGTGTGTGTGTGTGTGTGTATACAGTATGTGTGTGTATGTGTGTGTATACAGTATGTGTGTGTATGTGTGTGTATATATATATGTGTGTGTATATATATATGTGTGTGTGCGTGTATATGTGTGTGTATGTGTATATGTGTGTGTGTATATATGTGTGTGTGTGTGTGTGTGTATATGTGTGTGTATATATATCTTTGTGTGTGTATATATGTGTGTGTGTGTATGTGTGTGTGTATATGTGTGTGTGTGTGTGTGTGTGTGTGTGTGTGTGTGTGTGTGTGTGTGTGTGTGTGTGTGTGTGTGTGTATATATATGTGTGTGTGTGTGTGTCACTGAGATTACGCTTCACGCTTGTATTCATGATCAGGAGCCTCTTTCCTCTTTCCTTTTTCCTCTTTCCCTCTTTCCTCTTTCCTTTTTCCTCTTTCCCTCTTTCCTCTTTCCTCTTTCCTCTTTCCCTCTTTCCTTTTTCCTCTTTCCTCTTTCCTTTTTCCTCTTTCCTCTTTCCCTCTTTCCCTCTTTCCTCTTTCCTTTTTCCTCTTCCCTCTTTCCTCTTTCCTTTTTCCTCTTTCCCTCTTTCCTCTTTTCCTCTTTTCCTCTTTCCTCTTTTTCCTCTTTCCTCTTTCTTCTTTCCCTCTTTCCTCTTTTCCTCTTTTCCTCTTTTCCTCTTTCCTCTTTCCCTCTTTCCACTTTTCCTCTTTCCTCTTTCCTCTTCCCTCTTTCCTCTTTCCTCTTTCCTCTTTCCTCTTCCCTCTTTCCTCTTTCCTCTTTTCCTCTTTTCCTCTTTCCTCTTTCCTCTTTCCTCTTTCCTCTTCCCTCTTTCCTCTTTCCTCTTTTCCTCTTTTCCTCTTTCCTCGTTCCCTCTTTCCTCTTTCCTCTTCCCTCTTTCCTCTTTCCTGAACGCCGTGTCAGAGCTGTCGACTCACCGGCTAATCTGACAGCGCCGCGCCATCCCATAATCCCTCACTGCGTCCTAATCTATTTACTCTGCATTATAAGAGGATTTCCTCCTAAAAAAAACATACATATACACACAAAAAGCCATGTTGGAAACGGACAGCAGATCAGCTCCTCTCTTTTTGTTTGTTTTGTTCGCTTTAAAAAAAATCATTGTATGTTTTTTTCCGGGAGCCAATCCCCCGCGAGAGAGATCGCTGAAAGGAACCACACGACTGATGCTCATACTTCTCTTATGCAAACATCACAGCGATGCGTCTCCCTCCCGGTGACACGTTCACGGCTCTCACACCTTTCATCGTTTACAAACCGCCGTCTTCTCCCGATTGTCTCGACTTGACAGCTCCGACAAAAAGCTGCAAAATCGCTTAACAGGCGAACGCGAGTTCCTCCCGTCGCCTCGCCGCTTTCACCGGAGCGCCGAGACCTCCGCTCATCATGGAGCTGTGTAGCAGCATCATAAATAGTTATGCTTCATTTGAAACGCGGCCCGCAGCTCCACGCCGCCCGAGATGACTCGCGGAGATACGGCGCTTATTAGCGGCATTAGCATGAAGCGGCCTTGTTAGCGTCGTGGAATCGAGCCTCCGGTGTGCCGTTACCCGGGTTATCTGAGTGTGTGTTTAATTCTCTCCTCTGAACAGCTAATGACGGCTCTGATTGGACGGATAACGTCTCCCCCCAGGGAGCGCCTGTGTTTTAGAGGTTTGTTTTACAAGCGAGAACAAAATATTAGAGACAAATATGTCACATGACTGGGAGGGTCGTATTCAGATTACAGGGCGCGGTGTCGGGTTTCTCTCACTTTGCATTCTGACGTTTCTTTTCATCAAGAAAAGTACTTAATCACGGTGCAACTGATCCGTATTGAATATCTGCTTCTGCTTCCTGAAGGAAGAGGAACAGCCTCTGAGACTAAAAGGCGTTATAATCTGATAGTCTGTGATTAAAAGCTCTCAGATTGAGGTCCAGAGACTAAAGAGGTTCAAGTTCAGGTAAATGTTGTTGTTGTGAAATATCATGAAGACCTCGGACCTTTTAACAACTGAAACGCTTCACTCTGCTTCTTGTTCAGTCCGCTCCTGATTTAGTTTTTAATTACTAGAAATCAGCTGTAAAATATGGTTCAATACGATATGTTTTCATATCTGACCCCTGCATGAGCATCACTGCACGTTTCTCCGTCTTTAAAAAAAAAACAAAAAAAACATGAGATTAAAATGGTTTATTGTTCCAGTCTGATACTCTGACACATTGGGTTTTAATAAAGTCATAAAATAATATGGAAAGGCGGATAAAATGGTTATTTTATTATTGTTTTTCATATTATTTCCTCCAGGGGTAGCTTCAGGCTTCAGCTTCAGATTCAGATTCAGAGTTCAGGTTCAAGCTTCAGCTTCAGGCTTCAGCTTCAGGTTCAAGCTTCAGCTTCAGGTTCAAGCTTCAGCTTCAGCTTCAGGTTTAGACTTCAGGCTTCAGGTTCAAGCTTCAGCTTCAGCTTCAGGTTCAGGCTTCAGGTTCAGGTTCAGACTTCAGGTTCAGGTTCAGCTTCAGGTTCAGGTTCAGGCTTCAGGTTCAAGCTTCAGCTTCAGGTTCAAGCTTCAGCTTCAGGCTTCAGCTTCAGGCTTCAGGTTCAGGTTCAGACTTCAGGTTCAGGTTCAGCTTCAGCTTCAGGTTCAGGTTCAGGCTTCAGGTTCAGGTTCAGACTTCAGGTTCAGGTTCAGCTTCAGGTTCAAGCTTCAGCTTCAGGTTCAAGCTTCAGCTTCAGGCTTCAGGCTTCAGCTTCAGGCTTCAGGTTCAGGTTCAGACTTCAGGTTCAGGTTCAGCTTCAGGTTCAGGCTTCAGGTTCAGGTTCAGACTTCAGGTTCAGGTTCAGCTTCAGGTTCAGGTTCAGGCTTCAGGTTCAAGCTTCAGCTTCAGGTTCAAGCTTCAGCTTCAGGCTTCAGGCTTCAGGTTCAGGCTTCAGGTTCAGCTTCAGGTTCAGGTTCAGGGTTCAGGTTCAGGCTCAGGGTTCAGGGTTCAGGTTTAGCTTCAGGTTCAGGTTCAGGCTTCAGGTTTAGCTTCAGGTTTAGCTTCAGGTTCAGGTTCAGATTCAGGCTCAGGCTTCAGCTTCAGCTTCAGGTTCAGGTTCAGGCTCAGGCCTCCATCAAGCGTTCCACGTCTGAAGCTTCAGTCGAGTCGGCGTCTGAAGCTGCTGCTCTCCAGATGAGATGAGATCACATGAATCCTTCACATCCGCTCCTCCTTTCCTTCACCAGGGAGTCGGAAGTGAAGGAAGTCGTTCAGACCAGAAGACGCAACAATGTAGCGAATTCAAACGTCCCGTCGTCATCAGTCGATCGGGTTATTTAAGATGCCAAGAGAATCTAATCAAATGTCTTGCTTTGTCCAAAACAATAAAGAATTATTCAATTTACTATAATGTTCAAACGAGGAAAAGCAGTTTCACATGTTTTACTTGAAGGTGCAAGATCTGAGATTGGGACGATATCGATTGAGTCTCAATGGCTCTCAACATGGCGACGGATGAGCCGGTTTTGGAAAAGATCATTAAATACGTAGTTAGGTTTAATAAAAGATCGTTAAATACGTAGTTAGGAAGAATGAAAGATGGTGAAATATTTAGTTAGGTTTTATTAAAAGATCGTGAAATACATAAACCAACGTTGATCCTCGGTTTCGTGGCTAAAAGGTGTTTTGGTTCAATTTGACATTATTTCTTGAAGCCTGTATGGAGGAACCTCCCAAAACCACTTCCTCTCCAAAACCACTTCCTCTCCAAAACCACTTCCTCTCCAAAACCACTTCCTCTCCAGGCAGGTGACCCCCATCCTCCTGATTCCTCAGAGGAAAGATGAAAGGCGTCGTCCTCAACTTAAAGCTGCAGCACGTTAAACCCTCCAGGAATTCCACGAATGCTCTCAGCGCCTCCATGACTAAGCTGCTTTCCACCTGGACTCAAACCACCGGTGCTCTCACCTCCTCTGAGTCTGGACCTTGTATTCTAGAGTCCGGGCACACGCGTGTAATAAAGCCACGACATCGTCTTAAAGCCACGGCATCAGATGTCGTAGCTTTAAGAAGATGTCGTGTCTTTACCACACGCGTGTGCTAAACGCAGCACGGAGCAAGAAGAGGAATAAAAGCAGAGAAACCGGAGCCGGAGGCCCGGACTCCGCCCACCTCAGGTGTATGGTTGACCTCTGATTAACCTCCCAGGTAAATAATCCTCCTCCGCATCGCCTCTCTCTCCTCGGCCAATGAACGCGCGGCGACGCCGACGTCTGGCGACGGCCGACGGCCAATCAGAGACGAGCGTTCCTTCCTTCCTGTCCTGCATGGAAACGGAATAAAAACAATCCCAGCATGCCGAGCTGCTATCAGAGCATCTGCTGGTCCTCTGCGATCTCTTTTTCTCTCTCACACACACACACACACAGGCTTCAACTTTATCAAGGCCTCACACACACACACACACACACACACACACACACACACACACACACACACACACACACACACACACACACACTCTCTTGTCTGTCTCTAGATACAAATCACAACCACTCAAGCAAAAGAAAGAGCGAAAGCTGTCCGGCTCGGTTCCAGTTCATCTCCTGGACGAGTGTGAACTAAATGTCAACGGCTTCCTGTCGCCCCGCATTCAGACGCCTTCAGCCAGAGGTCAAAAGGTCAACGGCTGACGGCGGGCGATCGATGGGCCTCAGAGGAGAGAGGACCTCGCTCAAAGTGATGAACTCCAATAACATGTTCCTTTCTTTTTAAATGAAGTATCAGTCAGAACCTCCATGGAAATCTTTGCAGATTTTGTATTTATCTGCTTAATTTTACTCTGAAGAACTGATTACATTTTTTTTTCTCAAATCTTCTCACATATTTGGATTTCTAAGATAAAGGCGTGTTGAACAAAGAGGAATATTTGACTATTCGATGAGATTGTTTTCTAAGAAGTCGTATTTTAGACGACATTAAACTCCTCGCTGTCAAACATATTTAAAACATGTATTTGTGTTTTAGTTTGTGATACAAACGTTTAATGGTTCCACGTCCTGGTTTTTATAATCTGGATTAATTCTTGATGATGATGATGATGATGGTCGTTTACAGTGAACTAACATGTCTGAATTGTGATAATTCAACTTATGAATTATTCTTATTTAAAACGATTAAATCAACAATACATACATTTTAATTGTTGATTGTTTTCTTCTGTAAACAAAGTCACCAAACTAATAAACATGTTTAACATTTTTATTCATCAGTTTGACTTTAAGGGGAAAATATGATCTTATTCTTTTTTATGCTTTTGTCCCTAAAACAGGGAATTTAATTTAAGCAGCAGCTGAGAACAAGTTCCTTTTTCCTTTAAGTGTTTTTCCTTTAAGTGTTTCTCTCAACACACAGAAGAACATTTGCATTCTCCATATGTTTGGTGACAAACAGCCTGAAACTATTTAAATATTGTGTAGAAACAGTTTGTGCACAAACAGCTGCAGGAGAAGAGAATGAAAGCATCGAGTCATCCGGTTCTGTTTTATAATGTTTTAAACTCATTTTACAGCCGATAAACAATATTAATAAAGATATATTTCATGTTTTATTCCAGAACAGCTTTTTATTTCACTTTCACTTCAGAGGATTAAATATATTGTTTTATTCGTTATTTTATCTCCAAACTAAGAAACGTGTCCACATTTAATCATTTTAGTTATTTTACTGCGTAACTTCTGCGTGTTGCGTCATCTTGGCCCTCAGAGGAAACGTCCAATAAGGATCTGCGTCCCGTGAAGGTGAGCAGCTGTTCATGTCTCTCTCTCTTCTTCTCTCCATCTTTATCTTTCTTCTTCTTCTCTAAACAAAAAAACACGAGATTTGGTCGCGGATGTTTGTTTGATGCAAATCCGAACAAATCCTCCGCTGTTCGGACTCTCAGCTGTTTGCTTCTGGTCGGCAGATAAATACAGCTGCGACTTGAGAGAGAGAGAGAGAGAGAGAGAGAGAGAGAGGGGTGCTCTGCTCTAATCGATCAGCTACAGATCTATAATCAATAATTACAGTAAGATTTCTCTTCTCATTTGGAGGATTTTTTCGAGGCTTTAATATAGAAAACTGTCCAATAAATCAATAATGTAGTTGATGTCGTGACACTGTTTATGAAGCATTTACATAAATGAGAAGATTAAAGGAAATATATAAAATATACAATAAAGTTTTGTATTCAAACTAAAACACGGCAGGATCAATCAATCGACCAATCTCCATAAACCACCGATTTATTTTAAATAATCATCAATTGCCAAATCTTTGCTGCTTTTCTTAGTCTGTGATAATAAATTTATATTTTGGGTTCCGACTGAAATGTTTTCAAACTAACCTTTAAATAAAAATAATCAAAGCAGAAGAAACTTCCTAAAAAAAAAAATATGGCATTTGGTAGAAAACATTTTTTTTTTTTTTTTTAGAAACAAACTTTTATTTTGTAGGGGATTTTAATTTTATGGCACCAGGGCGTTTTTAAAATGTAAATATTATTTAAATCAATTTGCATGAACATTTGTTTTTATTACTGCTTCTGCTCAGCGAGGCCTTCACTGACGCCTCGTTCCTCCTGACACCCTTTAGAATGTGTGTATGCCTGCGAGCATCTCACACACACACACACACACACACACACACACGCGCACACACACACACCTGACCCCCTAACCTGCCCCACCTTCACAATTACTGCATCACAGGCGGTGGAATTCCTGCAGGTTATTTAGCAGAAGACCAAACTGAGGGCACAGTAATTATCGCTGCATTCAATTACTTCTCCATCAAACGACTCCCGGCTCAATATTTAGGGTTTTATTTATTTTTTAAAGACGCCTGGTCTCCCTAAAGCGATGCGGAGACGTCAGTGTTTCCATTTAAAGTCGGAGACACACAGAGGATTAAAACTGGCTGCTCTCTAAAATGGAAATGCGGATTGTTTTAATTATGACCTCATTTGCATTTACCCCGTTATAATTAGAGGGGGGAGAAAATAAACACAAATAAACAAGCTTTTAAATAAAAGTGTGACCAATTCAAAATGAGAGAAAACAATCTGAAGTTGTTGCTGGTGTTTAAAAATGTAAAACATTAAAATAAAACCTGACTCCTGGTTGGGAATCAGACAGAATCCAGTAAAGCGGTGACTTAACGGATCTTTATTGGATGAACATGAACGCGACGTGTTTCTCTTTGAAGATACATTCAACATCTTACTGTCATTCCGGAGCGATTCAATCCACATTTTACTTTCCTCTCCAGAAAAAAAAAGAAAAACGCTCCGACTCCAATATCAAGCCAAGTGCTGCGGTTTCAAACAAGTCCAATATCAGAGGAGGCCAGCGTTGAGAATGTATAGAGGTTAGAGTAATAATAGTAATAATAATAATAATAATAATATCATCATCCGGGACACCACCGGACAAAACGCCCAGAATAGTTCAGCATCTAGTTTTAGATTTTTTTATAATTGTTTTTCCCCTCGAGACATTTCAAATTGCCAAAACATTTTATTTGTTTTAATGAGTAAAACAACGTTTATAAAAAAGCTGAACTTTATGGCCAATTTGTTCTCTTTGGAATATTTGGAAAGATTTACATACAGTTTTTTTTTTTTTTTTTTTTAAACATCTTTTTTCCTTCCAAAGTGGTAATAAAACAATTTAAAATTCGGAAGAAAAAAAAAAAAACCACCAACTAAAAACATGGTCAATGTAACTGACCCAAATACATATTTACATATTTCAGCTCCTCGCTGACTAAAGATCTCTGTCATCCTAAAATAACCAGTTTCAGAAATAAAAACTATACAGGATTTGATTCGGAGGTGAAGAGGTGAAGATATTCCTCGGGTTGAAATGACTTTCTGTCGTTCGTTTTTCTTAAAATCATCCAGTGAGGTTTGAAAATGAAAAATAAAAACATTTTGACGTCGAGGGATTCTCCCTCTTTTTTTTTTTTCTTTTTTTTTAAAAGACGTGGAGGACGAAAAACAAAAAAAGTCCGATTGCTGATCTCGTGGTTCATAAACTCTTTTAGTCTTTTTTTTGAAAAACAAGCTAATCTGGGAAAAGAAGAGGAAGAAGAGGAGGGAGCTGGCGAGCAGGAAAAGGGGCGGGGCTTGATCACAAGACCTGGAACCTCCAGGAGGCCTGGTCCTTGTAGTCCAAGCAGTCTGTGGAGTTAAAGTTGAGCTTCCACGAGGAGGCCGCAGTCTGCTCTTTGTAATCCAGGCAGTCGGCGGAGTTGAAGGCCAGGCCGGAGCCTCCGTAGGCCTGGTGGTGGTGGTGGTGGTGGTGGTGCCCCGCCGACTGGCCGATGTGGTGGTGCGGGTGTCCCGGCATGGAGGAGGCCGCCATGGGGCTGAGCTGGTGGGGGTGGTGGTGCGAGTGCATGGGCGCCAGGTAGGAGCTGCAGTCCACGCCGCTGAAGTAGGAGCCGGACGGCGCCGGGTAGCCCTGGCCGTAGCCGCCCGCCGCCTGGTTGTAGGACATCGGGTAGGAGGTGGCGGCGGCGGCGGCGCCCGGCATCGAGCGCTGCATGCAGGAGGCGTTGGAGGCCGGGCCGGGGTCGGGGAGCGGGGCCGCCGACGCGGGGGCGGCGTTGGCGTTCCCGGGGGAGATGGCCGGGCTCCAGATGGAGGAGACGGCGCCGATGGAGGTGGAGGTGCCGCCGAGCGCCGCCGCCGCCGCCGCCGGGCCCGAGTGGTTGGCGTTGGCGCCGGCGGACGACGAGGAGGACGAGGACGCGCTGGAGACGGCCGGCGGCGTGAACTGCCCGCTGCTCTCGGAGCCCGTGCTCTCGCGGGCCGGGGAGGACTTCTTCTTGGCCGGCCGGGCTTTGGCGTTGCTGCCGCTCTGCTGCTGCTGGCGGCACTTGGCCCGCCGGTTCTTGAACCACACCTAGAACCCACAGGAGCGCAGGCCAGGGGTTAGAACCCAACAAAGTACCTGGAACAACTCCGTGGAGCTAAATTGAGGGTTATTAACCCACCGAGGTTCATTTCCTACCCCGGCCCCTTGGCTCGGACCGGCCCGCGGGTCCAATTTCATACCCGGTAGACGGCGCTTAGATAACAGGCGATTGGGTTTCACCACACAGAAGGTAACTCTAGAGCACCGGGAGGGTCGGATCATGTAGAGCATTTAGTTTCACACACGCATTCTGAGAATAGCTCAGTGTGTGTGTGTGTGTGTGTGTGTGTGAGAGAGAGAGGCCTTGGTTTCCCCCTAAAGCCTTTCAAGAGTAGTATTTGTTCTACGTTGTCGTACAGCAGTCAGTTGCTTGTGCAGTATTTGTTTGGCGTATCCCACATTTCAGATCAAATTACTTCAGTTAGGCCGCATTAAATAATCAGGAAATAGTCGATTGATTCAGATTACAAATAAGATTTAAAACTGTGAATCGTTTTGTTTACATCATGTGAACATTTTTTTTTAATCTGGAACCCTTTGTGTTTCGTTGGTGATGCAGTTCTGACAGGAACACAGGTGCTAACGAGGAGATTGTATAAATAACCACGACACCTGAACGCAACCATCCCTGTTAAACTGCCCCTGGTCACCGTTTAACGGAAATAACCTGTTACACTTAAAACAGTCATCCCATTAATTAGTGTTATCATCCTCCTGGTAGAATACACAATAAAGTACGTTTTAGTCACATGCATTGGTATAAATACCATCAAATATGTATCAAAATATGACTGGACAAGTCGGCTCATAGCCTGTTAGCTAACAGTTAGCTAGTTGTGTTAATTAGCACGTAATGACGTCATCGGTCAGTTCAATTTATATAAAACTTTTTTAATTTAAATTAGTTTAAAACTGAATTACTGCTCTTAAAGAGGGAACACATAAAACAAACTAACTTTTTTAATTAATCACAAATAACTAATTGGTTTTATAAAACGTTACGGTCGGTCTGCGGTGACGTTAAAACAACATGGCGCCGGTAATGGCGACCCAATAACGCCGTCGCACGGTGCGTTTTCATCGCGTCTCTTCTCACCTGGACTCTGGACTCCGGCAGGTTGATCTTCAGGGCGACCTCCTCCCGCATGAAGATGTCCGGGTAGCGGGTCTTTCCGAACAGAGACTCCAGGATGTCGAGCTGCGTGCGGGTGAAGGTGGTCCGCTCGCGGCGCTGCTTCCGGGCGGCGGCTGCGGAGACACGAGCAACGTTATAAACTCATCAAAAACACGATAAAACATTATAAAAACACCTCAAAAACACCATAAAACATTATAAAACACCTCAAAAACATTATAAAAAACCTCAAAAACACCATAAAACATTATGAAACACATCAAAAATACTATAAACCACCTCAAAAACATGTAATAATATATATTACTGTCGTTATTAAGCCAGAAAAAGTATTGTTTATTTTTGCTATAGTTTCTTTACTGTAGTTTTTTGATAAAGAGAAATAACTTAAAGCATATTTAATATGTCCTTTTAAAGTGGAATAAAACAGTAGAAGATAAACAGTTTAATTACTAAATACCATCTGAATGTGAAGACTATTAGACTAATTACTTCAGGCTATAATTAAACATTTTATTTGACATGGTTTGTTTGTTGCCTTACTGGGAACTTTTTGAAAGCCATCCAAACATTATTATAATAAAGAACTAAAACAATAACCACTATTATTATAATAAACACACAACGATATTATAATAATAATGAAGAACCATACCAATAACATTCATTTTAAATATGAATAATAGTTATTGTAAAAAAAGAACATTATAATTATGAGAGGCCGAACAGCCAAAAACCCATCTTTATTATTTTCTATTATTATAAAGAACCATAACAACAGCTGTTATCATACATATGCAAATAATACAATAAATACAGATAATAACGATATTATTATTATTATTATTATTATTATTATTAGAGGCCTAACAGCCAAACACATCATTCTGAATTTGCAGATATTTTAGTATTTTTCTCCATGACGTCTGGAGCTCTTGCTGGTCCAAACTGGTCGTTTAAAAAGTGTGTGTGAGTGTGTATATGTGTGTGTGCGCGTCTCCTACATGGGTAGCCCACGGACGGGTGCAGCAGGTCCATGGCCGCGCCGCTGAGCCCCAGGCCGCTGACGCCGTAGGGCGGCTGCTTGAGGTAGGACATCATGCTGCAGGCGCTCACGGATCCGCCCAGCTCCGGCCAGTGGGTCGGCTTCCCCCGATGCTGCAGCTTGACGGAGCAGGGGAAAGATCCAAGAACCTGCAGGACACAGCGGTCAGCCAACAGTACAGAGATGCACTCACTGCGATGTCTCTGGTTTTGTCATCGTCTTCTATTCGGCATCCTTATAGTTTGGTTTCCATAAATAACATTGTGATGAATTAGTGGCAGCAAAGAGATGTGAACGCGTGAATTAGTGAAAAATCACATCGAATCCCTTCAGGAATATTTTTAACTCAAGAAAAACCTGGAGGAAAATAAAAATGAAACACAACCGACGTTATTTTTTTAACTCTCAGACCAAACTGCGTTCATGTTTTCATATTTTTAACTTTAATCCTGATAGAATGAAAAGTGACGCAAGTTCATGAGAGTTTTTGTCAATGAGGTCTGAAAATGTGTGTATTAACAACACACATGTAATGTCTACACATGTATGTGTGTGTTATTGATCAGTGCACCTGCAGAATATTACCTTTATTTCTAATCTCACATGTTGTAAAGACTATTTTAATATGGGATTTAAATCCTTTTAATAATTAAATCAAAACGTTTCGGCCTCCATTACGTAACGCAGTGTGATGTTCAATAATAGATTATTCCACATGTTTGTCGCTTCTAGGTCAAAAATAAAAACGCTGAAAGGAATTCATCAGGATTCAAATTGAGAATAAAAACGCAGAATTATTTATTGTTCCGTTTACCTTTTCCTCAGGTTTGTTTTAATGAGTTTTTATAGTAAAACAAACATTCAAAGTAGAGAACTCTTATGAGTAAAATGTCTGTTTAGTGTGTAGGCCTGCACACACATACACACGCGCACACACACGCGCATAAAGATGGATTATGATGTTTGATAATCTATAAAATCACAGCTGTGTGTCTGAAGTCTTTCTGTTGGTTTCAGGTCGTCAGACTTTGTGTGTTTTGTCCTCAACGAGCTCCCGTAGATCAACAGAATAAAAACACACTAAACATTTAACTAGTTTGTCAAATTAATTAACTTTTAGTCTGCTGTTATTATTATTATTCATTATTTTAACGCTCAGGGGAAAATAACCAAACTTCTTAGTAAAAAAAGTGAAATCGTTTCTTCACATCACGATTTCCACCAAATTAAAAGATGAATAGTTTCTTTATATTTTAAGTGAAGCACAGATATTATTGTCATCTGATCCCGTGTTATTAATTATGAGGCTATAATTTAAAAAAGGCCCAGCATACTTTTGTTTAACTTCTGTTTGTTTTCCTCAGTAAATACAACTGAATTAAAGATTTATTTTGGGGGGAAATATAATAACTCCTCATCCGACTAAAGAGAATAAACTGAATGCATTTTAATCCTAATTCAATAAAACATGTAAACAATTAGGAAACTCTGATCATCCGGATGGAGGCTTTTCTTTAACGGAGAGGAATCTAGAAACTGATCACAAAGTTTGATTCATAATAAAACACAAGTTTAAAACGCAGATGAGAGTTTAGTTAACAAAGAGCTCCAGAGGGAGACCAGGTCCCGGTGCAAATGAAGTCCATTAGAATGTAGATGAGAGCTCCGGGGGAGCGCGTCAGAGGCTCTTATCTGGAAATAAATTAACAAAAAAAACACAAAACACGCCTCTCCAATTATCTACTAAGTGCTTCAATCACTTTAATGGCCAATTGCTCTCAAATAATAATAATAATTTAAATAAAATAATGAACTCGCAGGAAATGAACTGGAATAGAAATATGAATATTATCTGAAGGAAGTTGTTATTTTATCTTCCGCTGAAGAAGCGCGCAGAGCTGCGCACTGAAGACTCATGTCGCAGTTTAAACGACGAGGAAATGTTTTGAAAAAGTGACTTTTGACACTTTTGCGCTCCTAATGGCGCACAGAGGGTAGAAACACGCTAAAGGCGCAAAGAGAGAAGAAGAAGAAGAAGAAGACTCGTTACCTGGTGTTACTCCCTCCTCGTCTCCTCTCGAGCTCTTCCTCCACGAGACGCGCGCGGCAGTAAAAATAAATTATCCAGCAGCGGGAAGTCTGCGGGGCTCAAAACTCACGCGGCGGCCGACTGCCTCAAAAACAAACAGCAGCGCGCGGCATCGCGCAGAAACACGCAGGTCTGAGCGCGCGGGGCGGCGCCGCGTCCTCGGTGCGGTTCCGGGTGCTTTTCTGCAGCCAAATAAATCAAACTCATTTGCTTTCAGGGGCTCGTGGCTGCCTGTCAGAGAGTTAAGGTGATTTCTGGAGACGGATGGAGATTGATCACCTTCCCTCCGCCCCGCGCCTCTATGGGGCGCCGCGGTGGCAGCCGGGAAAGACACGCCCACTTCTCCCCTCTCCCCTCCCCTCTCGGTCCCGAGACCAGAAGAACCAAAGAGACGAAAAGATGGAAATGTTTCGGGCCTGCGGGAGAACGCGGGTTCACGTGCGCCTAGAAAACACGGAATTTAAGAAGATATTTTATAGAAATATTTTTATTTTGTATTGTTTTTTGCACGCGGATGCAATGGAGGCATCGAGTCCGGTCTAATAACTACACCGGCTCCTTTCCCAGCAACCAAAACCTTTTTATTCTTTAATCCGAGCTGCTTTCTGGCTCCGTGAACGCGCCTCGTCAAGGGAAACGCACTGAAGGGGAAACGGCTGCGTTCAGGGTTAAAACGTGTAAACGAGGTTTAGTTTGACAGAGAACTGCATTTTATTTTATCAACAGCAGAAAACACATTTCCTGCAACGCCGAGAATTAATTCGTTGTTATTAGTTTATGGTTTATTCCCCAAAAAAGGAGGAATCAAAAATAGAAAAAACAGAGGAAAGAAGTTACATTTATCCATTTTGATTTTATTGTGATACACCCCCACCCCCTCTCCTCTCTCTCCACACACACACCAGTCCTCATGAATATTAATGAGGTCTAATCCCCATTTAGAATTACATTTGAGATGGCTGACGTAAAGTTTAATAGGGATAGACCTCAAACCCGCTGCGGAGGAAGAAGAAACATCAGCAGCAAAAAGCTGCGGTCCCTGAATTAAATCCTGCACTTTGTGCGTCGATGTGTTTTTAACCCACAACACACGGCTTCTTTTGGAGTCAGAGGGTCGCAGCCCGGCGCGGATCTCCTTTGTGGATCTCTGCGTAAAAAAAACACCAACTTCTGTAAACGAGGCCCGAGCTGAAAGTGAGCTGAGGATGGAAATGACATATTTACGTGTGTGTGTGTGTGTGTGTGTGTGTGTGTGTGTGTGTGTGTGTGTGTGTGTGTGAGAGAGGAAGAGGACGAGGAGGAGGATCAAAGTGGAGGCCTTAAAAGACATCGACGGGAGCACTTTGACAGAGAAACTTAGACATCAATAGTCGACCAGGTTGTGCGTGAAGGCCTGATGCTGCTTGAGGGCACGTACACGCACCTTAACACACACACACAGTCTATCCATGACTTGTTTTTTTACGCACGAAGTCAAAACGTAAAATCAGCGCAATGTGGACAGAGTGAGTGTTACATCTATACCGATGTGAACACATGAACAGAGGTGACGTACAGGGACAAATGTGTCGTAAAAGGACGTGTTTCAGGGGAGTGGGAGGTTTGTGTTGTCCGGCTGCTGACTGGAGGTCAAACACCTTTACGCACCGTGTTTTATTCATTTATTCACCACATCTGAAGGCCGAGCAGTCAGAGGGCCCGAAATACCATCACCCCTCCTCACACACACAGAGTTAAATTATGCAAAAAGGCCATTCAACAAATATGGCCCTGCAACACAAAAGATTGGTGTTATTCTGACATTTCCTACATTTCTTGTTCCCCTCCTCCTCCTCCTCTCTGGATGGGAGTAGAACCCATGAGATAAACCCACTGAACAAGTATCAAGTTATCAAGTTGCACCAACCTTTTGTAATAAGAGTATTTTGTCTAATCCCAAATTGCAGTTGAATTTTCCTTAATGCTGAGCTGGTAAAGCCTGGATTAGGCGCGAGGAGAGGAGGGGGAAGTTCCGTCCCTTCAGCGGCGGGATGTGAGCAAAGGGTCTGCGGGATGTTGTCGCTGCTGATTATTAAAACCAAGATGCAGAAAACACGCAGAGTGTCGCAGCCCCGTCGCCGCGCGCGGAGACCCGGGCTCCCTCAGGTGCAGCGCTTTTTGTGTGTGTGTGTGTGTTTGGAGAGGAGGACGGAGCGGAGGCCGCGCAGCACCTGTGAGGCCGGAGACATCAAAGCGAGGAGATAATCCATTCTGCTGAAGAGCCGCGGCGCGCAGCAGCGGCGCGCGCTCACCAAGGAGCAGGAACGTCTCCAAAAGGCTGGGCTCGTGCTGCTTCAACGGGAACGTTACGGAGGTAAGACGGGGCATTCTGCTCGTCATTCACCCTGGAAATGCACCTTGAAAATATAGATATATCATACTTATTTTCATGAGGACTTTACGTAATTGTATTTAAACACATATTTAGGTTGTTAATACATTGAGTGGATTATATATATATATATATATATATATATATATATATATATATATATATATATATATATATATATATATATATATATATATATATGGATTTTAAGATGATTTTAAGAGAAACAGACGTCAGAACTTTAGGAGTTAAAGTTAAGTTTTGCGCAGGAACATTTACGAAAAATCTACAAACTAAACTCAATTATTTATATATCGCGTTTAAATCCGCGCAGAAGAGACGGGAGCTGTGAATCATTTTTAAAGGGTTCCTCTCTCACACGCACACGCACACACACGCACACACACACACACACACACACACACACAGGGAGAAACCAGTCCTCCACCGTGTTGGTCTCTCTCTGCTTTTCTTCTCCACATTACGCGCCGGAATACGAAGTAAAACAAAAAGCGCCTCGGGGTGTGTGTGTGTGTGTGTGTGTGTGTGTGTGTGTGTGTGTGTGTGTGTGTGTATATATAAAGTGCACGTGCAGAGAAGAAAACGAATCAGCAAATTAATGTCTGAAAGTAGCAGAAAGGCCGGGAGGACGTCTGCTGTCACTACGGATCTGCGCGCTCTATCGGGGACGCGCGGCCGCCTGCGGGGCGCGAGGAGCGCGCAGGGTTTTTCACCTCCGACTTCAGAAAAGTAGTGCACAAGGGCACATTTAAAAAGTGGTGGAATATTATTTTCCTGCATGTAAAAATTACTATTATTTGGTTATGTCCATCTCGTGGTTGCGCGTGACCGAGCGCGTGACCGACCCCCTCGGAGAGGAAGACAGAAGAAACATCTGCTCGGTACAAAGTGATTCCTCTAATCTTCCTCGGAGGAAGCCGCTCAGCGCCTCAAACTAACTCAACAAAAAAACACAAATTTTAATTTATAGACGCGCGCGAGTCTCGGGGGAATTGAACGCAGCGCCGAATAACACGCGGGATGTGATGCGAGGCCATTTATGAGCGTTTCAATAAGTTCACGGGCCGAAAGAAAGAAAGGTGAAGGTGCAGCGACACGGCGTTTAGATATCTGGCACAATGTGCAATTATATGAATAAAATACAACATGAAATGTGAAAAACAATGCTGTGAATGGAGAACACGCGCCGGGGTAAAAACAGGCCACGCGCCGTCTGGAGTATGAAATCATAAGGACTTTATTATTGAAGGTGGGTTATGACACTGGAATAAATAAACAGGAACACTGAGCTCAGTGGAGACATTTCCTCTTCTTCAGAACACAATAAATACAAAACCAAAAAGTTGTCGCGCAAAAATGACGCGTGAGACGTGATGGTTCACTTACAAGCAGCTTAAAAAGTACAAATGGCAATAAATAATAATATATATATTTTTTTGTTTTTGACTGCATGAATCCTGAAAAAAAAAAAAAAAAAAAAAAGCATTTTTAAGCATTAATCAGATCAGTGACGCAAATATACAACATGATAATTATTATCTTTTTTTTCTTAAACTAATTCTTTCTTTTGGTAAAACTGCTTTCAAGCAAAGACAAAAAAAAAAAAAAAAGTAAAGTTAAGATTTATGAATGCACCCCCATGTACGATATTTTACACGTAAAAACACAAAAATAAAAAGACAGTCAAGTAACGAAGGAGCTTGAAAACTCTTTTCTTCTTCTTTTAAAAGTCCAACTGCAGCGTCGTCTCCTCCTCATGATGAAAGGAAACAAGGAAAAAGGAAACGTAACCCCCCTCCCTCCCATTAAGCCCAGTTGTGCTGTACCTCAAGCCGACTGGGCGGCCGTCACGTCTCTGTTCACAACATCTCGTACCGCTCAAAGAGTAAAGTGGAGAACAGTTTGAGTTCATAAAGTCTCTACGCTTCTTTTGATGGAGACAAAAACAACCGGATCAGGATTCAAACAGAGGAGCCACTATCAAATAATAATAATATCCATAATCGTGATAATAATGACGGTACATTTCTCTTATCGGCTACATGTGTCGGTTGTGTTTCACTGAAGGACGCACTTCTCCTCTTTCTTGGCCATCTTTCCTTTGTTCTGCTCCAGCGTTCTCTCCAGGTGCTCGTCCTCCTCCTCGGCCCTGAGGGGCAGAGGTCAAGAGGTCAGGTGTGTAAGGGGGGAGTGGTACACACACACACACACACACGGTGCCACTATACCGCCTGTCAGGTGGCCTAACGCCAGAGGAGAGGGGGGATCCGACCTCACGCCGCCATGACGGTGTGTCGCCGACATGCCAGTGTGCCGCCGCTATGCCACCGCCATGCCGGCGTGTGGCCGCCACGCCGGCGTGTGGCCGCCACGCCGGCGTGTGGCCGCCATGCCGGCGTGTGGCCGCCATGTCGCCGCCATGCCGGCGTGTGGCCGCCATGCCGGCGTGTGGCCGACATGCCACCGTCATGCCAATAAGCCGCCGCCATGACGGTGTGCCGCCGCTATGCCACCGTCATGTCGGTGTGTCGCCTCCATGATGGTGTGCCGCCGTCATGCTGGTGTTCCGGCGTCATGCCAATGTGTCGCCGCCATGCCGGTGTGTTGCCGCCATGCCGACGACATGCCGCAAACATGCCCCCGTCATGCCGGTGTGCCGCCGTCATGCCAGTGTTTGCGGCATGCCGACGACATGCCGCAAACATGCCACCGTCATGTCGCCGCCGCCGGACGAACGCAACATGTTCCTCTAAGTCTACGGTTTCTGTTCCTAAGGAACCTTCTGGAAACCGTCTGTTGGACGTCATGTTCTTAGACCGTGTTGTGTGTCAGGAGGATTGTGGGTAACTTGTGTTGTGTGTCAGGAGGATTGTGGGTAACTCACTGTTTCTCCTGGGCGTCCAGGTCCCGCACCAGCGCGTCCCGCTTGTTGACCAGTATGACCAGTTCATCCAGCAGCAGCTGCTCCCGTCTCTTCTGGGCCTCCGTCTTCTGCCAGTCTGCAACCACAGAGACCAGGAATCACACCTTTCACCGGACGCTCTTCTTTTTGGACGAGTTGGAGACGAACTAAAGGAACGTTTCTAGAGGAACGATCTAGATGAACTAAAGGAACGTTTCTAGAGGAACGATCTAGATGAACTAAAGGAACGTTTCTAGATGAACTAAAGGAACGATCTAGATGAACTAAAGGAACGTTTCTAGATGAACTAAAGGAACGATCTAGATGAACTAAAGGAACGTTTCTAGATGAACTAAAGGAACGATCTAGATGAACTAAAGGAACGTTTCTAGATGAACTAAAGGAACGATCAAGATGAACTAAAGGAACGTTTCTAGATGAACTAAAGGAACGTTTCTAGATGAACTAAAGGAACGTTTCTAGATGAACTAAAGGAACGATCTAGATGAACTAAAGGAACGTTTCTAGATGAACTAAAGGAACGTTTCTAGACAAACTAAAGGAACGTTTCTAGACGAACTAAAGGAACGTTTCTAGACGAACTAAAGGAACGTTTCTAGACAAACTAAAGGAACGTTTCTAGACAAACTAAAGGAACGTTTCTAGATGAACTAAAGGAACGTTTCTAGATGAACTAAAGGAACGTTTCTAGATGAACTAAAGGAACGTTTCTAGATGAACTAAAGGAACGTTTCTAGACAAACTAAAGGAACGTTTCTAGATGAACTAAAGGAACGTTTCTAGATGAACTAAAGGAACGTTTCTAGACAAACTAAAGGAACGTTTCTAGACGAACTAAAGGAACGTTTCTAGACAAACTAAAGGAACGTTTTTAGATGAACTAAAGGAACGTTTCTAGATGAACTAAAGGAACGATCTAGATGAACTAAAGGAACGTTTCTAGATGAACTAAAGGAACGTTTCTAGATGAACTAAAGGAACGATCTAGATGAACTAAAGGAACGTTTCTAGATGAACTAAAGGAACGTTTCTAGATGAACTAAAGGAACGTTTCTAGATGAACTAAAGGAACGTTTCTAGGAAGCGTCAACTCGGATCCTCCGGGAGAGAAACGTTCCTCTGTTGGAACAGTTTTTATTTTGTGGACGTTAAGGACTGTAAGCGATCTGCTCGGACACTTTGGTTCTTAACCTGCTGGACTGCGGAGCCCAGACCAGTTCCACGTATAGACGAGTGTGTACACACACACTCCGGCAGGTTGTGTGTGTGTGTGTGGACCCGAGTAAACACACCTTGAGGATACTGTTGTGTGCATTGAGGAGGAAACGCTTGTTCCAGTAAAATTCATCTTCATCCAGTGAAACTAGGTTTCTGTTTCCATTTAAGAGTAAAGACTCTTCCTCTCATGAAACATGTAAATAAACACAAGCTTCTAAAAGCCAAACAAACAAATAGGTGAGCCCTGACTCCCGTCTCCGTTCTCCGGGTCTCTACAGGAAGTGGCCCCACAGGGCCTCACAGGGTCCAGGTGGGTCCCTGTGAGACTCTGTGGGTTCAGGTGGGTCCAGGATCCAAATCCCCTCAGCCTCCCCCTGAGGGAGGGAGCTTCACTCCCCCTGGGGCTCAAATATCCGCCTGGCGCCCTTAGCTCCACATTCACCAACACAACAACAACACAACTAGTTTGTTTACCTCCTTTCTCTTCAATTAAAACAACAACAACACAGCATCTACTTAGCTACTTAACAGGAAATGGCACAAAAAGAAACGGAATTTAGCCTGAAACTCGTCCCTCTAAACCCTCCATCTTTATTATATAATAATATGATACAACAATAATAATAGAACTCAAACGCCTTCACCTCCATCAATATTGAATCACCTATTGATTCCAGAATAAAAGGAATGTTGTAAAATGTCACTCCCAAAATAAGTGTGGATTTATTAAAGCCACAGTAAGTTGAGTAAAATTGCGGCAGTCAGGCTGTGTGTGTGTGTGTGTGTGTGTGTGTGTGTGTGTGTGTGTGTGTGTGTGTGTGTGTGTGTGTGTGAGTGTGTCACGCTGGGCCCAGTGTGTTGGTCTAAAGGTCTGCTCTCTCTCTCTTCATTGGGCTCCGCTCGGCCCTTTGAAGTCGACCACAGAGCGAAATGAACACATTATTTGGCTCTCTAGGTTCCTCTCTTCCTTTCCTTCCTTCCTTCCTTCCCTTTCTTCTTCTTCTCAGAGAAGCACATCTACTCTCCTCCGGCTTCGACAAATAACTTCATAATAAGTGAATAAGAGTCTAAAGAGCAGATGAGTCGTCATCTTGAGATAATTGTGAGCCAGGAATGTGAATCCATATCCGCCATAACTCCACACTCTTTCCCACAATCCTCTCTTTCTCCACAAGGCCGGCCCACAAAAAAAAACACAACACAGAGAGGTATGTTAAAAAAAAGAAGCCTTTCTTCTTAATCCGGCCCTCCTTCTCCTTCAGAGCACATCTCAGCCAAGAAGCCAAAGTCCTGGTGGGGGGGTGGGGGTCAGGGTGGGGGTGGGGGGCTGAGCACACGGCTGTCAATCAAACGGCGCAGAGTCCCACCCCCCTCATTAGGAAGGTAAACAATAAAGACAGCCGATGAGAGACGTGACCAGGCAACACCAGAGCATGCTGGGTAACCAGACACCCGGGAACAAACAACACCGCCTGCAGCCGCTCAGAGCCCCGCCCACCGGCTAAGCCCCGCCTCCCAGAGAGAGAGGTTAAAGACTGGGAGGAGGGCGTTCGAGCT
>NC_136602.1:2506347-2521347 GCF_910589615.1 Taurulus bubalis
CTGCGTTAGTTACACACACACACACACACACACACACACAATAAGGATGGTTTTATTATAAAAAAGGAAACTTCACGGTAAATAGTAGCCAGTAAAACCTTTCAATAAAGGTGCATGAATTCGTCGCTCGAGACGCAACGTGTGCAGAAACGATCGACAGGCATTTCATTAATCCTGGAAACGTGAGTTTAGTTGGGTTTTTATTATTAGTCACATTTCTATTACTGCTTTCATCATCATTCATATTCTATGTAATGCACTGTTAGTAGTATTAATAATAAAACATTTGCTATCAAGAGTTTTTCCTTTTCCGAAGCCGCGGTCCAAAGACAGAAGACGTCGTATGTTGAAAATGGTAAATTTGCTAAATTTGTGCAACACAAATGAATTAAATTGGTGTTTGAGGACGTGGGTTGAACTCCAGATTAATTTACTTAAATAAAGATAATTGATGTTATCCGATAACCACAAATAAATACAACCTTTTGTAAAAATGTAGATTTCGGATCCCAAAACCCCTAGAAGAAGTGGTGTCTTGTATGAAGCCATGGAGGTTAGTAAGTAGTAAATTAGTAGTCAAATTGGCCTTAAACTAAAATATATCATCTGTTGTTGAACACAAAGACGCTTGTTTGGCGTCATGAAGACAAAATCTTCAATTAGATAAATTAGTTTACATGTAATTTATGTATTTACCTCTCTAACGAAGAGGAGAAAACACATCTGACATGAGTCTTAATCCAGATTAATCCAGATCACAGGCCGGACAGCAGAGTGAACCCAGACGCATGCCTGTGTGTGTGTGTGTGTGTGTGTGTGTGTGTGTGTGTGTGTGTGTGTGTGTGTGTGTGTGCTGTGGTCAGCGTTTGTGTCTAGATTTGGGGACGCCGGCTCCTCGGCGCTGGCGGCGGTTTCACCAGCGCCGGCCGGCGTTAATCTGCCACTCAGCGCGTCTGAGGAGAAGAAACGGATGAAAACAGAGGCGGCGAGATGAAAGATGGTCTCAGGGCTTATGTTATTATCGCCTTTCCTTCTCAAGAGGAGGTTTAATAGCTGGGAAGCTCCGACAGGCGTCATAACAGAATTAACACGAAGAAGACTATTCATACCACTTATTCATTAATTGGGGACCCTCTGAATAATAAGAAGGGCATTGTGTGTATCAGTGGAACAGAGGCCGGGTTTTAACGCTGGATATTTCTCATTCCACATGATTCTCCCTAAAATGTCACTTTTGCTCTTCTCCTTTCTGACAGATTTAAAAAAAACTACAAATGCAAGAGAATAAACTTAAAAACATGATCACAATCTGTGTGTGAAGTCAGCTGCTGAGGAGGAAACCAGTCACACACACACACACACACACACAGGGCCGCCTTTTGTTGCCAACGACGCAGCAGCCCTGTGTGTGTGTGTGTGTGTGTGTGGACACCGGTGAGTGTGTGGACATTTGTGATACTCTGAGCCAGCAGATGTATGTAATTTCATTTAGGAGGGTGGAGCGGGGAGGAGAGAGAGAGAGAGAGAGAGAGGGAGAGAGGGAGGAAAAAAGAACGAGCGAATGAAAGAAAGCTTCAGGATTTAGCGGAATCGGGGGCTCGTGGATTACTGTAGTCAACTTTGAAACGGACGACACTCGGAGGGGGGATAAAGCGGCGCTGACAGGTCATTGTGCTGCCTCCAAGTCAAATAAAACAAGCAAATAATAATGGCAAATATTAAGCTCCTGTGACATTGTGGCGAGGCGGGCTGGAAGACGAGGGGATTATAAAGCTATATCCCCCACCGCTAGCCGGCTGCAGCCAGCAGCCAACCAGCGGCCGCGTGTAATGAAAGGAGGGAGCGGGGGAGAGAGGAAAGGAGGAGAGGTCAGAGGAAAGGTAGGCGAGGATAGGAGGGGAGGAAGGGAGGACGGTGAACGGAGGCGACTGGAGGAGGGAACGAGGGCGAGCAGGTGAGCTGTTTCAAAGCCAAGGAAAGGAAGAAGGAGGAAAGGACGGGTGGCGCCTCGACAGCTGCTCAGCATCCTCCCTCCTTCTCTCCTCCCCTCTCAGGGTCGACCTCTGACCTCCAGGTCCTACCTGACTCTTAAAGAGACAGCGGTGCGCCTGCAGCTTCTTCAACCGTCCAAATCCAGTCACAACGTTTACGTCTGGGAGCCCAAATATATTAGAGAGTGGAGAACTGTATGCTCCATTTGGGGGAGTGGCATTTATTAAAAAGTATTTAAGTATACAGTAATTTATTTAATAACGACAGCTACGTCAAAACCCAAATATATTCAAATTACAGGCAGAAAATCCTTCCATTTTTGTTTGATAAATTCCATCATTGCTGCAAGCGAGCAGGAAACTACGGCAACATACAATCATAACAAAATAAAATCAGTTACAAGCTGTGGCTGTTTGTGTTTAGCTGCTGCACTCATGAATGAATGAACGCTCGACTGCGGGGTTGAGGGTTCGCGTCCCACTGGAACGAACCCCCGTTTTGATGAAACTGCAGCCGCTCGTCCCGCAGCGAGCGAGCGGCGTCTGTTCAGAGCGACAACAACAAGCGGGCGTTGGCGTTTTGTGCGAATACAAACGGTGTGAATGTCCCTGGCACTGCGTCTGTGTGAATCCGGCCCTTGGCTTCAGAGAAGCTGTGGATCCATGCTGGCTCTCAGGGGGGCCATCTTGGATCAAAGCATCTGGCGGCTTTGGCAGGTTGCATTCTGGGTCTCGCCGCTTGCCTCGCGCCATTTCTCGGCGCTCAAACAGCACAGGAAAAAAAAAAAAACAACCCGGCATCTACCAAACCGGAGCAATAAGTTTTGGCGCCGGCACGCCGTTTGATCAGGACATCAAAGGATTGGTGCGCGTGTGCGATGGAGATACGCAGGGGTTCCCTTCCTGCGGGAAACTTTATCGCCATTAATATCATGTTTGGTGTCGCCGCAGCTATCGATGGTGGGAAACACACCGAGATACAATCAACCCGACAAGATACGACAAAGACACACACAACCCGACTATCTGATCTCTGGTTTCTCCCTCAGGACGCGGCGACGTGGACGGCGGCGGCGGCGGCGTGGAGGGAAGAGCGCCATCCTGAAGGTCAGCCAGGGTCAGCGCGCGTTTGAACGCAGCCGCACGAGAGTGAGAAAGAAAGAGAAAGAGAAGCGGAGGGGAAGGAGAGGCGGGGGTGAAAGGACAGCGTGGGCTTCTATAGCCAAATAAGATTAAGATGGCTATCTGGGCCACTGTTGCATTCAGGGGAGATAGGAATAATGAAACCCACCCTGAGGTGGTCAAACGGCTGCTGCTGCTTTTTAATTAAGTGTCTCATGCTACAATGCTAGGTTTCACACACAAAGCATGCAACGAGTAGTTTTAGTGAGTTTAAATGGACTTTTTTTTAATTTATGCTCAAAGCTGAATAAAGCTTTTTTTTTTTTTTTTAAAGCATTTGCTGAAAATGTTAATTTGACAGCAAATGTATTCATTTTGGGACCTTTTGGTGACTGAAACAGCCACCAAAAGGTCCCAAAATGAATACATTTGCTGTCAAATTAACATTTTCATCTGTGGAATGTCAGGAAATGGAGAAGAAATGCCTCTAAAACCAAGATGGCGTCTTCACATTTGCTCCAAAACCCAAATGTGTTAAATTAATATCAATCAAGAGAAAAGGAGGAAACATTTTAAGAAGCTTGAAGTAGCAAATAATTGGCACGTTTGTTTTAAAATAAAGTGATTATAGAATATCGATAAAATGACTAATTGCTTCAGTGCAATTAGTCCATTTGAGGAAACATCCGTCGATACCGGGGTCAATACTTCGACCTTTCCGTTGCGGCCTCAATCGGGCCGAGGAGGAACTCCAGGTATTGGTGAAACGTTCTGGAATAACCGGAGGAACAGGAAACCCTTCGTTCTCTTTGCCTCCGAGGAGTTTAGATTACAGAGACGCAGAGAGAGAAACATCACAAAGTGGAGATCACAGCACGCTCGTCTCATTTCTTATCCACCATTCTGCCATTTAATCCAATAGCTGCTAATCCAATTTGTCTATCGGACATGTAAGAAGGAAGGGGGAGGAGGAGGAAGACGAGGAGGAGGAGGAGGAGGAGGGAGAGCTGAACTTCCTGAATCGCTGTTTATTTTAGGGACGATCAGCGGGGGAATCGGCGAAGACGAAAGCCGAAGTCGCATGAAAGGAAATGTGGAATATCCTTCAGGAACAAAAAGGGAACAGGATGGACATTGTTTCCCGTGATTAGGGGTAAGAGCTCGTTAAAAGGCCGTCACCGCGGCGATGAGAAGATGCACGACAAGGGGGCCGGCCTTAATCAGAGAGGACGGAGGGGGGGGGCGCTTGATTTAATTAATGTGAGGAGTCTCGTTAGGGAGGAGACGGCAGGGAAACTAACTCCATGTGGATTAAATAGTGGACAATGTATCAATGTTACACTTGCCCGTTTTTCTTAAAAGCAACAGTTGCTACAATTTGCAACACGGCAACATAACCCCCCCCCCCCCCCACTCTACATTTCACGTGTGATTCCTCGGCTCTCGGCTCTTCTGTTCGCTCTCTCCTGGAGTGCTGCTGAGGGCATTTCTCCTCCTCCTCCTCCTCCTCCTCCTCTTTCCGGGGGAGGCTTGTTCGAGGCCTTTTTAGCCGCTCTTCAATGGCACAATGGTTTTTTTCGGCGTATAGAGCAGATTCCTGCTTTATTGAACCTGTGTATAATGTCTGGTGAATGGAACACATTAACCGATTCACACTCACCTCTTTGCCCCCCCCCCCTCTCCCTCGAATAGAAAAGGGAGAAAAGTGAAATAAGAAAGAGAAAAAAGAGAAACCTTCTCTCACACTGAGGCACAATGACTGCCTTTTCCACCGGTGTCAATTGTCAACCACTGCTTGCTTTACAGCCAACAAAAGACCAGGAGGTAGGGGAGAGGTGTGTGTGTGTGTGTGTGTGTGTGTGTGTGTGAGAGAGAGGGGGGGGGGGAACTGGGTCTTTTCCATAATCATAAGTGGGGCTGCATAATAACTTGTTTCGAATTGTAAGCGTATAAATGTTGGATTAATCATCGTATCAATAATCACAGGATATCAACGTAGAAATGATCACCTGTTCAGGTGATAAAGGTTATTAAAATAAAAATAAATAAAAAAGAATCAACAGCCACAATGATCCATAACTATGATCAATAGTAAACAAATATAAATATTAAATAATCAGCAGTGACATCAAAGCACAGCCTCAATATCTGCCTGATGAAAGTAAACAAACATCACCACTTTGTTTACTTCTGTAAACATTAAACCAACATGGAAGAAATATGTTTAACTCTTGAGAAATAATTCACCGTTATGTTTGATTATCAACGTCACGTCCCTGAAACCTGCACAACTTTAATAAGGTTATGAAAAGCCTATATAATTAATAAGTGTTACAAAAATCAGGAAGTTTGAATAAATAAACACACAAAGCTTAATTTTTCTTAACTATTTAGAATGTATGACCGTGAACACAACATTATTTTAACCTACATGTTTTTGACACGAAGACGTCGCTTTTTTTTATTATTTTGGATCGATTCAAACGGGACCGTCTGCGTTCGGGGAGGATGCTGGGAGCTCTGACACTCGTGGGTTCGGTCCAGACTCCAATTGTTAATGAAAACAAACAGTCTTCTGCGTCAAGTCAATACTTAAACGAGACCACAACAAGTCCCTCTACGCGGCGTGTGAATAAACACGGTCAGAAACGTTCAGGAGCTCATCTCCAGGAGACCATCTGTATCTTACGTCTCAGTAACGGTTCTTCATTATTGGCGACATCTCGGTGTTTTGAGGGAGACGAACGGTGGGATCGACAAAAGCCTCTTTTAATGAGCAGCAGAGTCCACATGCATCACGGCACTGTTCCAACACGCGTGTTCAGAGACCCGCCGCATAAAACGACAGGTTTGTCCTGCTAATACGTTTCCTCTTCACACACACACACACACACACACACACACAGCCTTGGGCAAACAGGTTTGACCTCAGAGCTAACAGTAGGCCAACCTCCCGACGCCTCATTCCTCCACCTCAGAGGTTAAGAAGAGGCGGGGGCTCGTTCAAACAGAGTTCACATAATGGACTCACTCTGGAGATGAAATGCTCACACTACACAGTCTACACTTTGCACACACACACACACACACAGTTTATGTAGCGTGCACAGAGTGTGTTTAAATGAGAAGTCATTTTCCGTGTTTAAGTTGCGTTTCCTTCACAGTATTTCTTAGCCTCCAGGTTGCTTCAGCACATGCTGCGTCCACGAGGTTTTAAAACGGCCTCAAACGGAGACGTTTAAAACAACAACACCACGCTGCCAGCAGCCGCTATGAGCCGTCAGTCGGCCCGGGAGGTCGCTTTAAAACGCCGTTTAAAGAGCGGACGAAGCCTCGGACTCGTCTCTGGTAGATGAAGCTTTTCACAAGAAGTCCTAGAAACATTACGGTTAATATGAAGCATCCACATCTCTCACGTCTGATTCAACTCTTCTTCATTTTAGTCACCGTTTCATTGACGCTGTTTTATCTAAATGACTACAACATAAAAAGGGAGTAAAACTAACGGCCAGATTGGAACAAAACAAAAGCAATTTCTGGAGTATTTTTCTGTTAGTCTGGCAGAAGCAGCCAAGCTGTGACAATCACACAAATACAATCCTCTCCTCTCCTCTATCTCTCTCTCCCCTCCTCCCCCTCCTCCCACTCCATCAAATTGTGTTTTTGCCACAAATCAATAAACATTATCAGAGAGTGGCAGACTATGGGCTGGTGGAGGCAGCCTCTGTCTGTTAAAGCCCAGACCGCCCGTCTCTATCGCAGCCCGGGTGAGGAGGCCAGGAGAACGGAGAGAAGGAGGAGAGAAGGAGAGACGAGGAGAGAAGAGGAGGAGAGACAGGAGGAGAGAAGGAGGAGAGAAGGAGAGACGAGGAGAGAAGGAGGAGAGACAGGAGGAGAGAAGGAGAGAAGAGGAGGAGAGACAGGAGGAGAGACGAGGAGGAGAGAAGGAGGAGAGAAGGAGAGACGAGGAGAGAAGAGGAGGAGAGACAGGAGGAGAGAAGGAGGAGAGAAGGAGAGACGAGGAGAGAAGAGGAGAGAAGAGGAGGAGAGAAGAGGAGGAGAGACGAGGAGAGAAGAGGAGGAGAGACGAGGAGAGAAGAGGAGGAGAGACAGGAGGAGAGAAGGAGAGACGAGGAGAGAAGAGGAGGAGAGACAGGAGGAGAGAAGAGGAGGAGAGAAGAGGAGGAGAGACAGGAGGAGAGAAGGAGAGACGAGAAGGAGAGAAGAGAAGGAGAGACGAGGAGGAGAGAAGAGGAGGAGAGAAGAGAAGGAGAGACGAGAAGGAGAGACGAGGAGAGAAGAAGAGACTAGAAGGAAAGAAGAGACTAAAAGGAGAGAAGAGAAGGAGAGAAGAGACTAGAAGGAGAGAAGAGACTAGAAGGAGAGAAGAGAAGGAGAGAAGAGACTAGAAGGAGAGAAGAGAAGGAGAGACCAAGAGAGAAGAGAAGGAGAGACAAGGAGGAGAGAAGAGGAGGAGAGACGAGGAGGAGAGACGAGGAGGAGAGACAGGAGGAGAGACGAGGAGGAGAGGAGAGGAGGAGAGACGAGGAGGAGAGAAGAGGAGGAGAGACAGGAGGAGAGACAGGAGGAGAGAAGAGGAGGAGAGACGAGGAGGAGAGAAGAGGAGGAGAGACGAGGAGGAGAGACGAGGAGGAGAGACAGGAGGAGAGACGAGGAGGAGAGGAGAGGAGGAGAGATGAGGAGGAGAGAAGAGGAGGAGAGACAGGAGGAGAGACAGGAGGAGAGAAGAGGAGGAGAGACGAGGAGGAGAGAAGAGGAGGAGAGACGAGGAGGAGAGACAGGAGGAGAGACAGGAGGAGAGACGAGGAGGAGAGACGAGGAGGAGAGACGAGGAGGAGAGAAGAGGAGGAGAGATGAGGAGGAGAGAAGAGGAGGAGAGAAGAGGAGGAGAGACGAGGAGGAGAGACGAGGAGGAGAGAAGAGGAGGAGAGACGAGGAGGAGAGAAGAGGAGGAGAGAAGAGGAGGAGAGACGAGGAGGAGAGAAGAGGAGGAGAGACGAGGAGGAGAGAAGAGGAGGAGAGATGAGGAGGAGAGAAGAGGAGGAGAGAAGAGAAGAGACGGAGGCAGAGACAGGAAGTGGGACCGTTGGAGCGTTTCCTGTCGCACAAAGACCAGAGGGAAGAACTGTCAAAGTGAGCGGAGCGGGAAAGTTAAACAATAATCCCAAACGCTGCAAATCACCGTATTGTAACCTACGACCTCCATAACACATGATAAACAACTTTGCTTCCTTCAGCGCCGCGAGAACCATTTAACTGAAATCAGATGATTTTCCACCCGTCCCCACTTGGCTCGGGGCTGGAAAAGGAAAAACCAGGAGGGGGGAGGACGACCTGCCACGTTTCTCAATTACGTTCTCATTATGGTCACCCGTGTGTTCAGCACTCCATTATCATCCCTCCCACTTTAGGATACGCGTTGGCTGAAGAGAAGCAGGAGAGCCGCAGAATCCACAGCTTTTTTCTTTTTTTTCTCCCCGCGAGGGCCAGAGCACTTCAGGTAATTAATAAAGCAAGAGGGGGGCCGGGAAGAGGAGCCGGAGAAAATGAGAGCGGACGCACTGCCTGAGAGTGTGTGTGTGAGAGTGTGTGTGTGTGTGTGTGTGTGTGTGTGTGTGTGTGTGATGCCTGATTGGGGAGCTCACCTGCCGATACCCCCTAAAAGGTATTTCATTAGCGGGCCTTTTTCATTTTTTACAGCATACAAGCAGAGGAACAAAGCCCGGCCTCCACTCCAGCTCGCCGGGGCCCTCCAGGAGGCCCCTGGCTGCGAGCGAGGACGAGCGGCGTGCGAGAGGAAGAGGCCATTCCCCGCTCATAATCTCATGACAAAAGGCGAAAAAGGGCATCATCCTATTAACAGCGTGATCTTCACCGGCTCCTTTCCACAGGGGGCCCGTCTTTTATGATCAGGGCGAGTGGGTGATGGCTCCTGCTCCCCATTGGGGAGGGAGAGACCCCGTGCCGGGGTGCTGCCGGGGTCCGGGTTCCTATTCCCCAGAACCAGAGCCTTTGGTTTCCATCAATGGGACCAGTGATGCACTCTGGGAAAACATCTCCCCCGGTTAAACTCCTTTGACTCGGAGCACCACTACATCCGGTAGCGTGTCAGGGATCAGCTGCTGAGGGACGCTTGCTTTTAATATTGAGAAAGCGGCAGCATCACCTGTGTGTGTGTGTGTGTGTGTGTGAGAGAGACCCGGATCATTTATTTATGTGTAAAGCTTAGTTTAAACTCGCCGTTTGTGAGGTTGTGCAAATAGTTCAGAGATAAAAGCATGTTCACATGTTTATGGATCACACAAAGAAGGCTAATTTGTTTGTTTTTTTACATTTAAATATGTATTTTGCAGCCGAATCAAATTGTCTTCTTCCTTTACTGGGATTTTAAGAAGGTAATGAAGTAGTTCATGAATATGAAATATGAGTTTACAGTAAATTACATTCCCTCCTCTTCTTTGTGGAGGATATTTTTGGCGTTTTGTTGGTTACACTCGTCGTCTTATAGGTTTGTACAAACTGAGCTAAAGGCCACATCAACAAATCAATAAGTAGATAAAGTCACTCAGTTTATAATAAATTACATTAAACCAGTATTTGGATCTATTGCCGACGTCAGCAGGTACTAAAGTTAAGGAAAAGAGACGTGACGCGTTTAAAATGGCGGGTGAAGGGAAAGGTTTTGTTTTCGGCGGAGAGAGAAAAGATTAGTCCGTCTTCTGTTTGAGTGTTTTGTTTTCTGCTCAGCGGGGGAGCGTCGCCTCCAGCTTCAGGTTACACAGGGGGATTGTGGGAAAAGAAGAAGGGTAGCCTGAGCTGGGGTGTTAAAACGTGTATCCTTTCGAGTATACTTTTGTGGTTTGATTCTCATGCTTTATTTCTGTGTGTGCAAGAAAGGCTTCCTCCTCGTTCACGAACACGAGTTCTTCTTCCACTCCCTGCATTCTTGTTAACTTGATAACTTAATCGTCGCCAGAAAGCCGTCGGACCAGTTTGACTTTCCGACTGTCTGGAGCTCATTTAGAAATGTGGGAAGCTCGCACTTATTTTAAGCGTCGGTAAACAAAACGGACACAAACGTCCCACTCAGTCTGGAGAGCGACGGCCAGAGGGAACAGGACGAGGCTCTGAGTGAAGCTCCGCCTTTTACCAGAGCTGTGACCTCAAGTTGACTTCATTTTTTTTTTTTTTTTTTACATCTACACTAATATTTTTGTCCACATGGCAACCTTATAAAAAACGCACATCACATGACCGCTGGCGGTGTCAAAAGGAAGCAGATTTTTCGGCACGCGGCAGTTGGTTTAGTTGCAGAAAACACTGCAGAGGAGGAACGGCAAAAAGAGCGAACACGGGCGGCGATGTCTCCTCCGATTCACTCACCCATCCTCTTCCAAACTCCTCCGTCTTCAGAGATCTAAAACTGCACCGCAGTGCGAAACCCTCAGTGTGAACGCAGCAGAAGACGTAGCCGTGTGGGCGTGGCCTTAGTGGAGAGCGCTTTATGACTTATTGAGGACTGGAAACAAAAAAATGGAGGACTTGAAACTTAATCTAGACTTGGAAAACGACGACTTGGTCCCCACATCGGTTATTTGAAAACCCCGGGAAACTTCTTCGTTAAGTTTAGGAAAAGATCCCGCCTAGAGTTCACATGAGGCACGGAGGTTACGGGGCGAATAAATCAACGGCGGATTCCTGGAGGAGAGACCGGTTTTGTTTGACCCATCCCAATTATGAATGATAGATTCCAGATGCTTTAGAAAAGGACACGTCGTCTTTGTGGCTGCGTGAGAACGCGCTCACCCTCTGGCACAAAAGTCGGTTTAGTTAATTTAGTGCGATAGAGAGAACTTTGAGGGACCTTTAAAAAAGGTATGTCAAAGTACAGATAGTAAAGAGATGCACTGCTTCCAACCTGCCGCGCACACACACACACACACACACACACACACACACACACACACACACACACACACACACACACACACACACACACACCTCTCATCATCATCCTCCTCCATTCTCCTCTGCAGCCCCATAAAAAGCCTGTGGTGACCTGGGTGTGTAGCTTATTAACCTCCCCATCAGTTCTTATCAGCCAATGAATAGCCCAGTCATCTGCCCCTCGTCCTGAATCTGAGGGAGGAAAATGTTCTGCTCACGTCAGAGCTATAATTCAATCCACACACAAATCATTCAAGGTGTGCACACACACACAGACACGCACACTCAGAGAGAGAGAGAGGGGAAGAGAGAGAGGGAAGGGGATCAGTGGCGGTAACATTTTGTCAACCTTGGTCCTGGTGGACTTCCAAGACCGGCGTGGAACAGATGTTACTGAATTTATCTACAATTGGAGGAAACAAACAGAAGGAGTGCACATGGTGTGTGTGTGTGTGTGTGTGTGTGTGAGGGCCAGAATAAATTAATGGCCGATTTCTCCCCTTGCTTTGAAGGCATTAAGAGCCCTCTTCTTCTCAATGTGCCGCGTTAAATGCTTTTCTCTCCTTCCCTCAGTCTCTCCCTTCTTTTTTCTTTTTTTTGACAAGCAGGGCCACCCAGCTGAAAGCGACTGATGCAAAACGCCAGAATAATCCCCCGCCTCCCACCGCCACCACTCCGTCGACCACCACCCCTCCCGCTATCTTTAGTCTTTGACACAGTAGCCATTATCTGTGGGATTTAGTTTAAAACCAAACCTTCATGTATTTGTTCGGCCCTGGGTTCGTTTTCTCCTGACTGCTCTGCTCGAGTGCGGCCGGCCGGCTGGGGGAGGGCTTTTATTTTACTTTGCTAGCATGAAGAGGAAGGCTTTTATTTTACTTTGCTAGCATGAAGAGGAGGGCTTTTATTTTACTTTGCTAGCATGAAGAGGAGGGCTTTTATTTTACTTTGCTAGCATGAAGAGGAGGGCTTTTATTTTACTTTGCTAGCATGAAGGGAAGAGCTTTTATTTTACTTTGCTAGCATGAAGGGAAGAGCTTTTATTTTACTTTGCTAGCATGAAGAGGAGGGCTTGTATTTTACTTTGCTAGCATGAAGAGGAGGGCTTTTATTTTACTTTGCTAGCATGAAGAGGAAGGCTTTTATTTTACTTTGCTAGTATGAAGGGAAAAGCTTTTATTTTACTTTGCTAGCATGAAGAGGAGGGCTTTTATTTTACTTTGCTAGCATGAAGAGGAAGGCTTTTATTTTACTTTGCTAGCATGAAGAGGAAGGCTTTTATTTTACTTTGCTAGCATGAAGAGGAGGGCTTTTATTTTACTTTGCTAACATGAAGAGGAGGGCTTTTATTTTACTTTGCTAGCATGAAGAGGAGGGCTTTTATTTTACTTTGCTAGCATGAAGAGGAGGGCTTTTATTTTACTTTGCTAGCATGAAGAGGAGGGCTTTTATTTTACTTTGCTAGCATGAAGAGGAAGGCTTTTATTTTACTTTGCTAGTATGAAGGGAAAAGCTTTTATTTTACTTTGCTAGCATGAAGAGGAGGGCTTTTATTTTACTTTGCTAGCATGAAGAGGAAGGCTTTTATTTTACTTTGCTAGCATGAAGAGGAAGGCTTTTATTTTACTTTGCTAGTATGAAGAGGAGGGCTTTTATTTTACTTTGCTAGCATGAAGAGGATGGTCTTCGATGCCATCGAACTGGATTCTGCTCCGAACGCTAAACATCTTAAAAGTCTTAGCAAAAAAACAAACAAAAAAAAAAAAAACACACTAAACTGACAGGTTTTTACTCACACACACGACTATTTTAATTGCCCCGATTAATTAATTTAAGCTTTGTTTACACGAAAAACATAAATGGGGCGCGAGCTACGAGCTGCATTATTCTCTGAAACGCCGGCGGGCGGACAGACAGAAGGTCCTGTGAAGAAGCAACCAGACGGCAGAACGCCAGAAGCCAACATCAACATCAACAAGGCCGAGGAGGAATTGTAATTAACTGTAAACTCGCATCTCACATTCACGGAGCGTTCGCATTCAAACGAGCCTTCTGCAGAGAAAACAACCCAGAGTGTTAAATGCATCAGAGAAGAAACACAAGAAGGTTAAACATCTTGCAAACAATGCAGATACTCATTACGCTTGTGTAAACATACCTGGCGAATAAATGGTTCTGATTCTGATTTCTAGAGCATTTAAAGTTGACCGTCTTTGTAGAACCGTGTGTTACAGGGAACTGATCCCTTGCTGACCTACATCTGATCTCATGACAGTTATTACAAATAAAAAAAAAAAAGAGTCTGAATCCCGGGAAAAGCTGCAATTTATCACATTAAAGAAAATGTCACCGTTACCATAATAAACCGGTTGTAACGTGAAGTAGTGCGTCTGATACCAAGGAGGAGGAAGAGAGCAGCGCGACTGCTTTCTATCCCGACTGTTCCTTCCTCTGCAGCTCCGGAGCTGAGAGCGGCGTTATGGAATCACTGTTGAAATGTGCAGATAAGCCCGGGCTCTGTGGGCTAAGCTAAGGTTAAGCCAGGTGGTTTAGCTCCCCGAGTGTGTGTTTACACACACACACCGAGGTGTGAACCATTTGGGGAGCTTAAGCGGGGCGGAGCAACACGAGTTGATTCAGAGCTAGTGTAAACCTCGCTACCTGTTGACGCTGTTAATTGGGACGGCTTAACACAAACGTCAGCGTGCGGGAGTCAGGGGTAAGGTAACACACACACACACACACACACACACACACACACACACACACACACACACACACACACACACACACACACACACACACACACACACACACACACTATCAAAAGTAAACGTGCACACAGGTACACACAGTCCTGTTAACTTTAATAACATAACTAAAATAAGAGTAATGTATTTTTTGCATTATTTAATGTATTTAAAGTCTCTGGATCACTTTGTTAAATACAAAAATATTTTGTGGAGAAATATGTAAATATTTTTTTAGTACCGTTTCAGCATTGGTACAGAAACCTCTGTATAAATAGTGTACAGAAATATTGGTTAAACTAATGTATTACAATCTGTTTAATTATAGTTACAAGCACTCTTGAATATCCTAGCAAAGCTTCACACCAGTAATTACAGTAATTATAAAGCATTTTATAATAACTTGTAAGGTTAAGTAGCACAATACTTCAGCATTCCATATTCATTCAATTATAATAATTGTTAGAATGAATTATAATGTGATTATAAGTGACTATAATTGGACATAAAAATAATCATTCAATCTTTTGCAAAAACACAAAATGTGTTTTCACTATTCCTCTTCAGAGTAACTTATACTTACACTATAATTAACTGTAAATGTATTATATAAAACATGATAACGTTCTACAACTATAGGAATTATAATCTATGATTCTTGCAAAAAGAAAAAAAGAGTGAACAGTAATTGTGAAGTATTATAATATTTGACCTTGTAAAATCATTTAAAAACGCTTAATGTGTTTGATTACTGGTTTGAAGCTTTATGGATATTTAAGTGTATTTACAACTATAATTATACAGTTATATGAGCAGATTATAACACAATAAACACACTTATGTGTGTATTATGTGTTATAGAGCAAAACCTCCCACGAAGCTAATGAAATGATTTAACTCTCATTTAGCTTTAAACACGAGGTCAACACTTTATTTTATTTGTTAAGGAGAGAAGACATTTTGTGAATGAAAACGAGAGAGAGAGAGAGAGAGAGAGAGAGAGAGAGAGAGAGAGAGAGCTCAGTGATCCCCTCTTCCTCCTCCTCCTCCTCCTCAACCTGCTGACAGACAGCTGCAATCTTTTTAGCATAAGTGTCTCCGCCTGCTCCATTAGCAAAGAGGTGTGTGTGTGTGTGTGTGTGTGTGTGTGTGTGTGTGTGTGTGTGTGT